>NC_050466.1:124767861-124772861 GCF_903995425.1 Onychomys torridus | reverse complement strand
AATATTTTCCCCTTCATTTGGGTCCACAGCAGTCACCAAAACTTACTATAAGAGAGCCACATCAGCAAATGGGACTGACTGTGTCAACTCAACTTTACACACAAAATATTGATTTTAGAAAAATGGGATTTCTCAGAATTTGAGGGGTGTTTGCCTCTGCTGGGCTTCTCTCAGTGTGGTTGGCCTCTCTCTCTTCTTATCCTTTCCTGACACATCATCTCAAGATTGAATTTCATCCTGTTTTCTATAGGAGACAGAACAGGCTTGCCTGGAAAGGAAAACATCCCTGCAGAGATTAGATGCTGACTAATTCTCATTTCCAGTATCTAAAGGCAGAGGATTAGATTAAGAAACGAATAACACAATACTGTGTTCCAATTGTACTATACGAGCTCTCATAATATATGGCATGTTTAATGGAGGCCAGCCAAGGTGGTTCTTAGGAGCAAGTGCTGAGGACTATATTGGTCACAGGCCCTGCAGACATAGGAGGATGACAAGAGGAATAACTTAGGTTCGTAGCAGAAAAATGACTTCTGGTTTTTCTTCTTGCTCAGAGAGAAGCATTTGAAAATCACAAGTTAAAGTGTGTGTGTGTGTGTGTGTGTGTGTGTGTGTGTGTGTGTGAGAGAGAGAGAGAGAGAGAGAGAGATTCATGTTATATGTATTATGCATATACAAATATGTGTGTGGTTGTATGTTTGTGTGTGTGTGTGCGTGCGTGCATGCATGCGTGCTCACGCGTGTGTGTGAGTACACACTCACCTGTGAGTGTGAATCGTAGCATACATGTGGATGGCAGAGACTTGGGTGTCGATTTTTGACTCCCACCTGGTTGGAGACAGGGTCTCGTACGTTGTTTGCTGTTGCATATGCCAGGCTAGTTGACCTACAAGCATCTGGAGAGTCTCCTTTCCTTGATTCCCATCTCATTGCAGAGCACTAGGATTACATATGTGTGCTGTGGTGCCTGGCTTTATGTCACTCCTCATGCTTGTGCAGCAATTATTTTACCTCCCCAGCTCACTTCCCAGCCCCTAAAGTATGGTTTTATGGTTTAAATGTGGAATGTTTCCCACAGACTCATATATTTCAGCAATTGGTCCCAGATGATTCAAGCTGTTTTGGCAGGTTGTGGAATATTTTAGACATGAGACATAGCTTTGAGCATTAGGGCCATATGGAAAGGGCCAGTAAGTTGTAACCCTGCCTCACTTCTGGCCCAAGGGCTCTACCTCTTCATCCCCCTAGATTTGAACAAGCTGCCTTATGGTTTCAGCTACCTTGGAAAGAAGCCAGTCTCCCAGCATGCCTTTCTCAACATGAAATTGTGAGTGAAAATAAATCCTCCATCTCCTAAGTTGTTTCTGTCAGGTATTTGCCCCAGTGACTAGAGAAGTGATTAATGCACGTGTGATCACAGAAACAGACATGCTGCCTTGATACAGATAGCATCTATGGGTGAGGAGCCAAATACTAATATTGATCATTAAGCAGAATAAGCCTGGGTGTTGTGATTTCAGTGAGAAATGTCCTTCATGGGCACGGAGGTTTCAACACTTGATGCCCAACTGGTAGCATTGGTTTGGAAAGATGTGGAAGCTATAGGAGGTTGAGCCTAGCTGGAGGACATGAGTTACAGGGAGAGGAGGTTTGCTAAAGATTTTCTAGCCAAGTCTACTTCCTGTCCAATCTCTGTTTCCTGTTCTGCTGAGATCTAAAAAAAATCAGGAATCCCACGCTACATACTCCTGCTGCCACGAATCCAGATGTTGCCCCGACTTCCTTGTCCCAAGACAATTTTACTCATTTCAAACTGTGATCCCAAACTAACCTTTCCTTCCTTCCTTCCTTCCCTCATTTGCTTCTTGTCCCCCTTTTTATCACAGCAACAAGAAAACTTAACTAATGTGCTGGGAGTTCAGACACAATTGCAGTATTCTTTACTGATCCATCCTTCTCGCTTATATCAGCTTTCTTTTCCTCATCCAGTCCCCTTCCATTTCTCCTTTTTCTTCACTCAGATGTTGTGTTCAGCTTCAAATACAGCCAGAAAAATAGCCAAATAGTGTCACCTGACTTGGAAAGTCGATGTATATATATATATATATATTGTCTCTCATCTTTCTCTGCTGCTCCGGGTCTCCTCATCTTTCTGGAGACAGACAATTCAGCCACCCAAAACAGACCACATACTTCTCCAAGTGTCCCACATGTAAAAGCACATTTAAATCTTGCTTGCCTTGTGGCTTTCTAAGGTGAGGTGAGAATGTCACTTACCTACACTGCAAGAATCCCCTTGGCTGTTTGCCAACCCTACAATAAGGCATAATTGCAATAGGGTGCCACTAGTATTTTAGTACTTGCTGTATGGTGGTTTCCTACTAATTGGAACATTCCCTCCAGGAGGGAGAGAGGGAGGCCCATGCAACTTGGGAGGTAAACAAAACCTCAGATGCCTGGGAAAGCAGAACCTGGGAAGATTCTTGAATTCCCCCTCTTTGGTTTTTTAAAAAGAATGAACAAGCCGGGCAGCGGCGACACACGCCTTTAATCCCAGCACTCTGGAGGCAGACTCAGGCGGATCTCTGTGAGTTCGAGGCCAGCCTGGTCTACCAAGTGAGTTCCAGGACAGGCTCCAAAGCTACACAGAGAACCCTGTCTCAAAAAAACCAAAAAAAAAAAAAAAAAAAGGGAAGAAAAAAAGAATGAACAAGTGCTGGTGGCAGAGACTCTGACCATCTGCACTGCTGTTCCTGGACTGTAGAGCTGCCTGCAGGCTATGCAGAGAGCTCCAGGGTTTCAGTTTCCTTGAGTTATCACCTGTGTTGGGATGGGCTTTTCAGCCATGCAGCTGCTTTTGAGTCATCCCTGCTCCTTAGAGGCAACCCCTCACTGACACTCCTGTTAGCAATCCCAATACAAACTCACGCTTCACCAAGTTGCATTTCCCCCCTCTTTTTCTTTATTCTTTTCTCATACAATACATCCTGACTACAGCCTCCCCTTCCCTTCACAACCCCTCCCCGCCAGTCTCTCTCACACACACCTCCCTTCTCCCCCAGATCCATTGTTCCCCCGTTTTCCTTCAGAAAAGAGCAGGTCTTCCAGAGATATCAACCAAATAAGGAAACAAATTACAATAAGACTAGGCACAAACTCTATATATCAAGGCTGGATGAGGCAACCTAGTAGGAGGAAAAGGGTCCCAAGTGCAGGCAAAAGAGTCAGAGACATCCCCACTCTTACTGTTAGGAGTCCCACAAAACCCACAAGCTAAACAACCACAATGTATTTGCAGAGGACCTAGTGCAGACCCATGCAGGCTCTGTGATTGCTGCTTCACTCCGTGTGAGCCCCCATGAGTCCTGCTTAGTTGATTCTGTAGGCCAAGTTCTCTTGGTGTCCTTGACACCTCTGGCTCCTACAGTCCTTTCCTCCCCCTCTTCATGGGGGTCTCTAATGTTTGGCTGTGGGTCTCTGCATCTGTTCCCATCAGCTGCCAAAAGAGTGTCTCTGATGACGATTGGGCTAGGCGATGATCTATGCGTATAGTTGAATATCATTAGGAATCATTTAATTGATTAATTTCTTCCTTTTTCTTTCTTTCTTTCTTTTTGCCAGTTGTGTTTGGTTCTACCCTTGGTCTCTGAGTCATACAGCTCCAAGATCCTGGCCATCCAGGCAGTGTCAGGCATGGGCTCCCTTTCATGGTGTAGGCCTCACTAGACCCATCATTGGTTGACCACTCCCAGAATACTGTGCCGCCTCTGCCCCAGCACATCTCATAGGCAGGACAAAGTGTAGGTTGAAGGTTTTATGGCTGGCTTGGTGTCCCAGTTCCACCACTGGAAGTCTTGCCTGGTTACAGAAAATGGCCTGTTAAGGCTCTTTATTTCCCATTACTAGGAGTCCTCACTAGGGTCACCCTCATAGATTCCAGGGCGTTTCCATTGAACTAGGTTTCATATTGATCCCCAAGTGTCTCCCCCAATTCCAGTCATCTCTCCCCATACTCACTCCCTCCATATCTCCCCCACCCCTGTCTAACCCCCTCCTGTTCCCATCCCCATCCATCCCTAGCCCACCCACAAAATCTACTCAATTTCCCCTTCTCAGGAAGATCCAAGCATCCCTACTTTAGCTCTCCTCATTACCTAGCCCCTCTGGGTCTGCAGATTATAGCATGGTTATTACAGCTAATATCCACTTATGAATGAGTACATACCATGTTTGTCTTTCTGGGTCTGGTTACTTTGCTCAGGATGATTTTTTTTTCTAGTTCCATCCATTTGCCTTCAAATTTCATGATATCATTGTTTTTATTGGTGGAGTAATACTCTATTGTGAAAATGTACCACATTTTCTTTATCCATTCTTCACTTGGGGGGCATCTAAGTTGTTTCCAATTTCTGGCTATTATGAATAAAGCTGTTATGAACATAGTTGAGCAGTGTCTTTATGCTATATATTGATCATCCTTTGCGTATATGCCCAAGAGTGGTATTGCTGGATCTTGAGGTAGATCATCTCCCAGTTTTCCGAGGAACTGCCATATTGATTTCCATAGTGGCTGTACAAGTTTGCACTCCCACCAGCAATGGAGGAGTGTTTCCATTGCTCCACATTCTTGCCAGCCTGAGCTGCCACTTGTGCTATTGATCTTAGCCATTCTGACAGGTGTAAGATGGAATCTCAAAATAGCATGTAGAAGAATTCAAATAGATTCATATTTATCACCCTGCATAAAACTCAACTCCAAGTGGATCAAAGACCTCAACATAAATCCAGTTACTCTGAACCTGATAGAAGAGAAAGTGGGAAATAGCCTTGAACACATTGGCACTGGAGACAACTTCCTGAATAAGACACCAGTAGCACAGACACTGAGATCAACAATTAATAAATGGGACCTCCTGAAATTGAGAAGCTTCTATAAGGCAAAGGACACAGTAAATAAGACAAAACCACAGCCTACAGAATGGGAAAAGATCTTTACC
>NC_050466.1:124642861-124762861 GCF_903995425.1 Onychomys torridus | reverse complement strand
AAATTCTTAAAACTCACAAAAAGGTAGAAAATGTGTGGAACTTTATTTCCGATGGCATGGTACCAAGTGAGAAACTTAATATTGATTATTAGCCAAAGATAATGTGAAAACATTCCATTGATTTTTTTTCTAATCTGCCAGGCTAAAAACCATGTGGATATGAACTAATATTAAGAAAGAGATAGGAAGACATATCTGCTGAGACAGGACTTATAGAAGAGACTGAGAAAAGAGGACAGAGTATCTGCTATTTACTAACAATGCCCCTGATGAAATAAGGAGAAACACAGAAGGAAGCCACAACTGCACACTGGGAGCAAACCACTGTGTTCTGAGTGAAGTCCACAAAGAAGGGAGTCCGTTCGCTAAGTTCTTACAAACTCCTTATGGCCAAGAGAGCCTGAATGTCTCTTTCAAAGGCTGTACTTGGGAGAAGTGCTGGTCTAGGCCATGGCTTGTAGAGCCTGGTAAGTGTGGGTCCATAATTCAGCTCTGCTACTTTATTTCTTTGGGTCTCTGGATTATCATCTGTGAATGATAAACCACCCGTATCATGGAACTGTGGTGAGAAATACATTACTCCACACATTCAAAATGCCTGGAACACAGCTAGGCACATTGTTAGTGTTCAATAGATGTTAAAGCTCCTGCTGCTGTTACAATAGGAAGGATGCAAGGAACCTGAGTATTCGAAGCCCTGCTTACTAAGACAAAAGCCTGAGATCTAGAGAGAAGGGGTGGGGTGGGAGGAGTGCTCCAGGTCACTAATAAACAAGCACACAGCAAAGCAGTGGCCCTTGAGCTCCATGTTCTTCCTACAGCACATCAGTAACTTTTATTTATTTAACTATTTTGTGTGTGTGTGTGTGTGTGTGTGTGTGTGTGTGTGTGTGTGTGTGTGTGTTGAATTCAGGCTGTCAGGCTTGGTAACAGGCACCTTTACCCACTGAGCAATCTTGCTGGCCTAACACACCATTAACTTTTTTTGTCTTTTCTTTTTTCTTTTTCTTTTTTGGATCCAGGGTCTCTCTACATAGCCCCGACTTTCCTGGAACTCACTTTGTAGACCTCGAGCTCACAGAGATCCACTTGCCTCTACCACCTGAGTGCTGGGATTTGAGAGGTGTGCCACCACTGGGCAAATACTGGATTCCCAGCTTCTTCTATCACAGTCCACAGAGAAAGCACTTCACATGCTCCCACAATTATACAAGTGGCATGAAATCTGTATGGAGCAATATTTTGACACATTAACTCTAATATTTCTTATTCTACTCTTTAAAATTAAATAACTAAGTTAATAAGTAGCTATGGGGTCAGGAGGTCAGGATAAGAACTGAGCAAAGACAGCTGGAGAATATGACCCCTAGCTCAAGAGTCTGGGATGATTAAAATATTTTCAATTTGACCGGCCCTGGAATCATGTAGGAGGCAAATCTCTGGGCATGCCTGTGAGGGAGTTTCTAGACTCGGTTGGTAGAGGTGGGAAGAGTCATCCTGATATGGATGGTACCTTGGTCTGGGGTCCTAGGTTGAGTAAAAAGGAGAGAGAAAGGTGAGTACTGGCATCCATCTCTCTCTGCTTATGTACAAGTTTTCACACAAATGTGTATTTTCAATCACCTTTTTAAATTGAAAAAAAAAGAATTTTATTTTACATGTATGGGTGGGTGTTTTGCCTGCATGTTGTGTCTGTGCACCAACCACATGGGTGCCTGGTGCCCTCAGGTGACAGATGATCCCCTGGAACTGGAGTTACAGATGGTTGTGAGCTGCCATGTGGGTGCTGGGAATTGAACCTGGTCATCTGATAATTGTATGTATGTTTTTGGAAACCAACAAACTGTTTTCCCAATTGGTTGTAGTATTTGACACTCCTATGAGCAATTAAGATGGTGTCAGTTTCAGCATTTCCACATGAACAGTTATTGTCTTTTTATTATATATCTTAGTGGATGTGAAGTGTTATTATGATGCTGATTTGTATTTCCCTAATGATCAGGATATTGTGGGTCTTCTCATATGCATATTGACCATGTGTATATTTTCTCTGGAGATATGTTTAGTCACAGACTTTGCCCATTAAAACAAAACAAAACAAAACAAAACATGAGCTGGGTGGTGGTGGTGGTGGTGGTGGTGGTGGTGGTGGTGGTGGTGGTGGTGATGGTGGTGGTGGTGGTGGTGGTGGTGGTGGTGGTGGTGGTGGAGCACACCTTTAATCCCAGCACTGGGGAGGCAGAGGCAGGTGGATCTCTCTAAGTTTGAGGCCAGCCTGGTCTACAGAGTGAGTTCCAGGACAACCAGGACTACACAGAAAAACTCTGTCTTAAAAAACAAACAAACAAACAAAAACCATGAAAGTATTATTAATAACATCTGGCGTGTGGAAAAACAGGTGTAATACAACCCCTCAATTAATAATTGTCAAGAACGGCAATTGTAAAGATGATGGGGGAGGGAAATTTAAACTGTACTTTACCATTAGTATATGATTATGACTCTAACTGGTAAACAAACCATTAGTAAAGTCTCTCAGAATTCCTGCTGTTGTTTTGGGTGCACGGTTCAGACTCAGGGTTAGGGTTAGAACATATAAGGCACATTCTATGTATGCATTTTACCACTGAACTACATGCCCAGCTCCAGGAAAGCTATTTTTCCACTGTGATGCTGAGAATGGAACTGAAGACCACACACATTGTGGGCCAGTTCTGTAACACTAAGGTATAGCTTCTGCCCTGAATAAAAACTGTTTTTATGAAATAATTTTCCCTGATTCGGTGGATATAATCCTGGCACACGTAAGGCAAGTGTTCTACCACTGAGCTACATCCCCAGGCACCCTCAGAATTATTGCAGAATTATTAAAGCTTTGAATGTAGTGAAGCCCTTAGAAAGACATGAGGTCATTTTGATCAACTGTTATAGTCATAAAACATTTCTAGAAATACAGTAATTGTCCCTAAAAATATTTTTATGGAGAGGCTACTGAGATGGCTCAGCAGGTAAGCAGGCTCACTGCTTTTCCAGAGGAAATGTGTTCAGTTCCCAGCACCCATATCAGGTGGCTCACAACAACCTGTAACTCTAGCTCCAGGGGATCCTTCCTCTGGTCATGACCACCTGTAGACATGTGGAATATACTCACATAGACATATGCATGTAAATAAAGACATTTTTAATGATTAAAAGTGGTGTAGCACAGTCAGTGAAGTGCTTGCTTTGAAAACATGGGTTCCTAAGTTCCATCTTCAGAATTCACATAACAAAAGCTAGGTATGATAGCATCAGTTTGTGATTCCAGCACTGGGCAGTAAGAAACAAGGGTTTTTTAAATCCCTGGTACTCACTAGCCAGTGAGTCAAGTTCTTGAAAAAACTTGGGAAGTTCCAGAAAGAATGGAAAAGAGAGGGGGGGGGAAGAGGGAGGGAGGGAGAGAGGGAGGGAAGGAGGGAGGGGGGGAAGAGATAACAAAAAAGTAGATAGCCCTGAGGAATAATACCTGAGTTTGCCCTCTAGCTTTTACATGTATGTGTACATACAGATATGCCTATACACACCTAACATTATGATGTCTGAGAGCTCAGTGAATTTGTATGTGTGAAGGTATATGCTGTGTAATCACTAGTCAGATTAAGACATGGAATAGTTCCATTATTCTTATGCTCCCTTCCAGTCTGAACACCTTGCATCAGAAAAAAAAATGACCTCCACCATGCTCAATTATGACTTCTATTCTAGGTCTAACTCCCGTTAAACGGAAGCGAGCGCTTTACATTGGTCTGTATCAGTTCTTCTCAGCAGATTTGCCAAGACTCCTTTATACTGCTGTGTGTCACCTGCAGGAGGACAAAGGATGAAAGAAGTCAGGGAAGAGAGTTACAAAGAAAAGAAGAGGGAACTTTGGGTGGCATTGGGTTGAACTTGGAGACGTTGATACAAAGTGTATTCTTTTTCTGCTCTAGGAAATAACCACCGATCTACTGGCTTAACAGAAACAGACAGAGCCTGGAGATGTGTTTCAATTGGTAGAGTGCTTGCCTTGTGCGGGAATGGATGGTCATCACCTTCATAATAACAGTACTGGAGTCTGGGAGTAGGGAAAGTGAAGCAGTTCATTTTACAACAAAATTGGGTCTCCAACTAAAGAAAGGGCCATGTGCCAACGTGGCACAAAACAGTGTTTTTTTATATTCCTAATTATATTTATCTGCCCCCTTTAGTTCTCATGATCTGAATTCTCCAGGGAAGTACAATCCTCCAGTCATCTAACATTGTCCCCTCTCCAAATTCCCCTTCCTATTGGTTTAGGATGCAAAGCTTTACTTACTGTGTATCCTAGTGCCTGAGATTCCCTCCATTTCTGATATGTAGGCTAAGTCACACTGCAGACTTGTATAACTTTTCAGTCCGATGATGAACTCAGAGCACCTAGCTAGACAAGCAGGCACCAGCTGTCCACTAGAACAGACAGGGGCCTGGTGCTCCCCGCTTATCTCTGATACGTTGATGAGTTCTAAATGCACCTCATATTGAAAATAGACCATGATGATTAATTTCTTATGTGGACCATGCACACAGCTCTAGATTTAATCTCCAGTATAAACCCACTGTAGTGGCACATGCCTTGCTATCCCAGCACTCAGGAGCCATGGAGACAGGATGATCAGAAATTCAAGGCCATTTCTGGCTACTAAGCTACACCAGCTCCTGTTTCAAACACACAATCAAATGAAAGCCACAAATATGTTACTTTATGGTATTGGAGGAGAGAAATCTAAAATCACGGTCTGTGTTCATCCTGGAAGCCTAAGAGGAGAAATAGTTTCCTTCCCTTTTCTAGTTGCTGGAGGTTGCTTGCATGCCTGGGGCGGTGCTCCATCTCCTTTCCTCTGTCCTTTACCCCAAACTCTCCTTCCATTCTCACTTCCTCTTTCTGCAGTGCCATCTTCATTTACCTCTCCCTTGTGATGGCATCAGACCTTCCCTGGGAATGCCAGCTTATTTGCCCACTGCAGTGAGGTCGCTGCTTGGAAGATTGTGGAATACGTGCATCCTTCACGTAATTATGGGAACGAGAATCTGAGTCAAAGCAACAAAGCAGAAAATATATACCAGGAAGTAAAGGAAAGGAGAAGCTCAGGGAATTAAGGGAGATGATAGAACAGCTAAAAGGCATCAAGACAGCACAGAGAAAGCACGACTTAAGCCTGGAGAGTGTAGCCAGCCAAATCATAATGAAAGATTGGGGGTTCTCCCTGCAGGAGAAGCACATAATTTTTGGAAACTTGAAATCTGCTACCGGGATTTGGTCTGAAAGTGACTCTTGCACAGCAGCCCAGCATCAGGGAGGAAAACCCGTATACTGCTCACTGTCTCTTCAGAGTGCTATTGTCTTCTTAGGGACTGAATTAGGCTCAGAAAATGAAAACAGCAATTCAGGATCCCAAGATGCAACCTGGTACAGTTACTGGGTGGGTGACAGGAGACATGTTCATAGAAAGATTGCATGTTCATCACCTCTAGAGCAAGTCACCACCTGCCTGGCCCATACGCTGTGGAACATTGTTGGAGATAGTACCAGCATGGAGTGTGCATTTAAAAAATCATCTCCAGGAAATGCAGGTCTTTTGTAGACAGTACAACTTTATTTGCCCTGACCAGTAAGGATGAGAAGCGAGGCTTAACCAACATATAGGACCAAACTTTGTGGTGGAAGCAGAGAGAAATTACGATAGATACCAGTTGAGACACATAGCCCCTCCATATTTGGTGGATTCCAATATTAGAAGTCCAGTAAGTAGGTTTCTCCATCTAACTATGTCAATGAGGAGGAATCATTTGACTATTATCTAATTTTTAATTGTACTTACTTAGTTTTATTCTGTACTTGGATTTTAAGCTCTTGTTCTTCCCGCTTTCATTTTCATCTCATATGTATATATGTATATGTGTGTGTATATATATATATATATATATATATATATATATATATATATGAGTATATACATATATGTATATTTATTTATATATATTTGAGACAAAGTCTCATACAGTTCAGGCTGGCTTCATATTTATTGTGTAGCTAATGGTGACCATAAAATTCTGATCCTTTTGTGTCCAACTCCTAAGTGCTGGGATTATAGGTGTGAACCACTGAGCCCAGTATTATGTGGTGCTGGGGAGGGAACATAGGGCATGCTAGCCAAGCACTGTACTAACTAAGCAGCATCCCTACCCCTGTTCCTGTATTTTCAAATCTGGCTTCTTTTTGTTTCCCTTTTTTCTCATTTTCATATTGTCCTTTTCAGAAAATTATTTCACTGTTATTTTTCCTAATACTTGTTGGCTTGTTAGTTTATTTTCTCTATTTTTTTCTTGCTATTGGTGGTACCAGCTATTAACCTTTTATTTTATGTATTTTTATTATTTTTTTCTGTGGATGGGCATTCTGCCTGCAGGTATGTCCATGTACACATGCAGGCCTGGTGTTGGAAGAAGCCAAGAACTGGAGTTACAGATGGTTGTGAAGCATGGGTACTGGGAACCACACCTTAGGCCTCATGAAGAATAGCCACTGTTCTTAACTGGTCTTTATTATATTGATGTATCTGGTTTATGCTGTTTCTGTGGCTTGTTTCCCTCTTGGTGAGCAGTACTGGGGATTGAACACTCCTTAAGAGCGCTTACCTAAAATAGAAAAAAAAATTCTTCCCCAATGGATTACCAAAATCTCAGAAAAGAACACAGGAATCAGGAAAGAAAAAAGGCTTCAATGATCCTTCCAGAAGTCCAGAATGCTTCAGGGACCACACATATTGAAGTAGATGAAATGTCAGTCACATACTTGAAAAGATTAATGTTAAAAATGATCTATGATTAAAAAAAGAGGATACAAATGAACACTTGGATAATTAAGAAAGATATTAGATGGTATGAAAAAGTAAGTCAATAAAATAGAGGTTCTGAAAAAAGAACAAATATAAATCAGGGAAATAAAATGTTGAATAAGGGGCTGAGATATAGCTCAATTGGTAGTGCTTGCTTAGAATGTATAAGCCCTGTGTTCAGTCCCCTGGGCCACATAAAATCTGGTGTGATGGCACACACCTCTGTATTTTGGAGGTAGAAGGAGGAGAATCAGAAGTCAAAGGTCATCTTGGACTACATGGTGCATTAGAGGCTAGCCTGTGATATGCAAGACACCGTCTGAAAAAATAAGTCAAATAAAACATTCAGCTGAAGGTCTCACCTAGATCTAGTAGAAACTAGAAGACCAGGAATTAAAAACAAGTATAATGAATTATCAAATTTAGAAATAAAGAAACAATAAAAAATTATAAACAACATATAATAGAGCTACAGAACTTCAAAGATCAAATTTATGGTAATTGCCATAAATGAAAGAGAGCTTAACCAATGGCTAATCTATTCGGTGAAACAATACAAGAAAATTTCCCAAATTATTTTTAATGTCTTTCTTTCTTTCTTTCTTTCTTTCTTTCTTTCTTTCTTTCTTTCTTTCTCTCTCTCTCTCTCTCTTTCTTTCTTTCTTTTTTCTTCCTTCCTTCCTCTTCCTTCCTTCCTTCTTTCCTTCTGTGCATAAATCTGTGTATATCCATATGTGTGAAGTCTAGAAGAGGAATTCAGAACTCTTCCTCTATAACTCTTTTCTGTATTCCTTTGATAGGGTCTCTCCCTGAACCTGGAGATCATTTTTATTTTAGGCTAGGCTGGTAGCCAGCAAGGCCCAGTGATCTTCTTGTTCCCCCATCATAATACTGGGGCTCCAGGAACAGGGAAGAACACACCAACTCAGGTCCTTATGGTTATGTGGCAAGCACTCTTAACCACTGAGTAGTATTTCCAGCCCATTCCTGAGTCTTTAGAAAGATGTGCGTATTGAGGTAGAAGAGGCATTTAGAAGCCCAGATAGAAATGATCAGAAAATAATCTCTTCATGTCCTATTATGGTTAAACTGTCAAAAGACCAGAAAGAACATAGTAAGAATATTGAAAGTTTCAAAACAAAAATACCAAGCCACTCATACAGGTAAGCCCATATTTCTCATTAGAAATTCTTTTTTTAATGTGTAGCCCAGGCTGGCCTTGAACTTGTAATCCTCCTGCCTCCGTCTCCTTCAGCAAATCCTACTAGTGTGCGCCAACTGGCTCAGCAGAAATTCTTTAGGCCAGAAGAGTATGGGATGTTGTATTTCAGGCCCTGAAAGAAAATAAATGCCAACCTTGGTAACATTATCCAGAAAAGTTATATCTCAGAATAAAATAAATAAAATAGTTTTCCAAGGTGAGCAAAAATTAAGTACCTCATGACCACTAAACCAGCACTATAGAAGATACTTGAATTAATTTTTCATACAAAGATGTAAAAAGCAAACATGATTAAAAGGACATAGCAAAGTAATTTAAAAAACAAAAACAAAACACAACTAAACAGCAAGAGAGAGACCGGAAAAAAAAATCAAGCAGGATTAAGTGAGTAAATCATCATGACTGTAAGAAGAATAGAGGAAACATGGTCAGAACTTCAAAATAAGGATAAGAAAAGTAGCAAGAAGATAGGAATTAAGAGAGACCTTTAATAATAACTCTGAATGTAAATACTCTTCATTTTCAATTAAAAGACACAGATAAGATGATTGATTTAGTAATCAAGATCCAACAATAGGCTGGCTGGAAGAAATTCATCTCAATGGGAGCTACATGCAGATTGAAAATGAAAGTATGGAAAACTATAGTCCAAGCAAAAGAAAGCAGAAGCAGTTGCACTCAAATCTGAAAAAGAAAGACTTTAAAACAAAATCAGAAGAGAAAAAGAGTCACAACATATTAACCAAGAGAGCAATCCAAGAAGATACAATGATTAGATTATGTGCACTTGTACATGTACATGAGCACTAGATATCAACAACTAAATTTGTAAGTCAAAATATATGGAACGTAAATGGAGAAGTAGGCCATGATGTAATAATGGTGGATGACTTCAGTTTCCCACCCTCACCAACAAATAAGTCAGACAAAAGCATTAACAAAGAAATACCAGTATAGGTGGAGTTTTCCTGTCCCACAGCTGCTCTCAAGTGAACACAGTGAAGCTTATATTAATTATACATGCTTGGCCAATAGCTCAGGCTTATTACTAACTAACTCTTACATTTTAAGTTAACCCAGATTCCTTATTTACACTCTACCGCACGATGGTACCTTTATTAACATGGCATGTTCATCTCCTGTTCCCTCTGCATCTGGCTGGTGGCTTCAGACTCCACCCTTCTCCTTCCCAGCATTCTCAATTTGGTTTTCCTGTCTAACTTTATCCTGTTCAGCTATTGGCCAGTCAGTTTATTTATTAAACCAATCACAGCAACAAATCTTCATTGTATAAAGGATTATTCCACAGAATACCAGAGTTTCATTACACTCTGGAAGTGTGTGTGGCTGGAGAGATGTCTTAGCAGTTAAAAATACATATCGCTTGTCCTAGTTAGGGTTTCTATTACTGTGATGAAACACCATAACCAAAAAGCAAGTTGGAGAGGAAAGGGCTTATTTGGCTTATACTTCCACATCATAGTTCATCATTGAAAGAAGTCAAGATAGGAAATCACACAGGGCAGAAACCTGGAGGCAGGAGCTGATGCAGAGGCCATGGACAAGTGCTGCTTACTGACTTGTTCCTCATGGCTTGCTTAGCCTGATTTCTTTTATACCCCAGGACCACCAGCCCAAGGCTGGCACCACACACAATGGACTAGGTCCTCCCCCTAATCAAACACTAATTAACAAAACGCCCTACAGACTTGTCTCCAACCCAATCTTATGGAGACATTTTCTTAATTAAGGTTTCCTCCTCTCAGATGACTTTAACTTGTGTCAAGTTGACATAATACTATCTGGCACATCCCTCTTCCAGAGGACCAGAGTTCTGTTCCTAGTATCCAAGTCAGGCAGCTCACAACTGCTTTCATGTCCAGATCCAGGGAATCTGATGACATCTTCTAGCCTCCTCAAGCACTGCACTCAAGAGCTCAAACCCACATACAGACACACACATATACACATAATTTAAAAAGAAAAGTAAACACTATAGGTCAAATTGACTTAATAGGCATCTACAGAAGACTCTGCCCAACAGCTGTTTCTTGTCACAACCTAACCACAAAAGTAAATTATAGTCCAAGTAAATAAAATTGGAGGCAAAGATATCATTGAAATCTAGAGGCTCATTACAAGCTATTTTGAAAAATTGTATGCCACAAATTGGAACATCTAAGAAAAGTGGACCAATTTTTAGATAAGTATGACCTCTTGAAATTGAACCAAATGGACTGGATATAGTACAAATTCGATGTCAATAATGAACAATGAAATTGCAGCTGTAGTAAAAAGCAAAAAAAAAAAAATCTATCAGCAAAGGAAAGTACAGTACTGGATGGATGCACAGAATGGCAAAAAACAACAACAACTAGTATCAACACTCCTGAAACTATTTCACAACAGAGCATGGGAAAAACATGCTTCCAAAGCTTTTCTGCCAAGCCAGTACTAGACTCATAACAAAATCTGATAAAGACAAAAGAAAAGGATAATCTGTTACCTGTGCAAAATAATAGGTGCAAAAATCAGCAACTGTATATCTATTCACTAAATGCAGCATCTATATTAGTTATCTATTGCTGTTTAACAAATTACCTCAAAACTTAGCCTTATAATGGCACAGGCTATTACCTGTTTTTACCCCCACTTTCATAGGCAGTGTCTTACTATATAGCTCAGTCTAATCACACATTCTCTATGTAATCCAGGACTTGAACTTGCAACCCTCCTTTCTCAGTCTTTGTAGAGCTAACTATAGGCTGGTCATCACCACACACAACCCTTTTTAAAAAAAAATCTAAGTTTGGGGCTGGAGAGATGGCTCAGTGATTAAGAGCACCGACTGTTCTTCCACAGGATCCAGGTTCAATTCCCAGCATCCACGTGGCAGCTCACAACTGTCAGTAACTCCAGTTCCAGGGTATCTGACACCTTCATGCAGGTAAAACACCAATGCACATTAAAAAAAATGGGTCTTCCCACTTGAAACAAACAAACAAAAATCTAAGTTCTGGTGGTCAGAAATATGAATATAATTAGGTGAAATCACCCCATTGGAGTTTCTTACAAAGTTGCAACAAAAATGTTGGCTGGGGACTTGATCACATGAAGGTTTAAAAGGAGCAGAATCTATGTCCAAGTTCACATTCTTGGTGGAATTCAATTTCTCAGTTACTTGTTGGCTGTTGGCCATAAGTCACCTTCAATTTCCTGCCATGTACGTTTCTCCATGTGGAAGTTCATACTGTATCAGCTGGCTTCAGCAGAGAAAGTAAATGAGAAAGAGAGCAAAAGAGTAAACAGGAAGTTGATAACACAATGATTTATAAACTAACTCTCAAAGAGCAATCATTTCAATTTTTTTTCTTTTTTTTTTCTTCAGGGTCTCACTATGTAGCTCTGGTTGGCCTGGAACTCACTCTGTAGACCAGGCTGGCCTCAAACTAACAGAGATCTGCCTGCCTCTGACTTCTGAGAGCTGAGATCAAAGGCATATGACACTATGCCTGGCTACTTTCATTTTTTTCTAAATTCTCCTTGCTATGGGCAAGTCACTAGGTTCAACACCTACCCAGAGGGAGGGTATTCATAACAGAGGTCAGGGCCACTGGGAGCCACATCTGAACAGTCTACTCTCAGCTCCCCCAATAATGTATGTCCATCCAATGGAAGTATTTGCCCACTCCTCATGCCCCTCAAAATCCACTATGATTATCAGGTTAGTTTAGAACTCAGGGGTATTGTCAACTCAATGTGATTCAAGCTGTTTGAAATTCTTCAGATATAGTTACATTTTGAGATCTGTAAAATGAAGCCGACAAGCTGTCACCTCATGCAAAACAAAGAAAAACTTCTCATAAATAATGATAAATCATACAGAATAGGATAACTGCTAAAGTACTAGAGGCATCCTTGTTCCAAATAGGATGAAACCAGATCCACATAGGAGTTTCTGGTCCATAGCAATTCTGAAATCCAATCATCCTAACACTGTAAGTTTCTTAATTAGGTTTCATGGCTTGGGAATAATTTTCCATGGCAGTAGGCACCATTCTCCAAGCTTCTGCTACCATTCTACAAGTTTTTGCTTCCATTCTCTGAATATTCCTTCATTTTAAGATAAAAAAAATAGCACATGGTTGCAAATGTGTAGTTTCCTCAGTCTACTTGTTGCCGATAAGATTGTGATCTGTTTCCTTACTGTTAAAACCTTTTTGGAATTTCTGAGTCTCACTAAGTATTACTACAATTAGACAAATAGTATCTGCAATTATCTTTAAAGATATATTTATTTTTATGTGTCAGAAAGCTTTGCCTGCATGTATGTGTGTATGTGTACTACATATACTACATACCTGCCATGTGTGTTGGCGGTCAGAAGAAGGCATCCAATCCTCTGGAATTGGAGTTACAAATGGTTGTGAACCACGTACAAGTGCTGAGAACCAAACCTGGTTTCTCTTCAAGAGCAGTAAGTGCTCTTAACCACTGAGCCATTGCTTTAGCTCTAACCTGTAATCATCTTTAAAATAAATCACTTTCTACACTGCAACTCTGTTTATCCAGCTCAAGGAAAATGTCATTTGGCTTGGTAAGAGCCATTATTATTGTTCAATAAGAAGATCTGAGAATTGAGCACACATTTAATTGCTTTTGTAGGTCCTTGATATTACTGAGTAATATTTTCAGTTCTTAATATAAGTTATAAAATTATATAATCATGTTTCTGTGGACCATTTTTTTGTGTGTATGTACAAGAAGCAATTTCTCTTTTATTTTCCTTTCCTTTCCTCTTTCCTTTCTTTCTTTCACTGTTTATTTCATTTCTTTCTCAGAGTCTTGCTGTGTAGTCCTGGTTGGCCTGGGACTTGATATAAAGACAAGGCTGGTCTCAAACTCTCGATGATCCTCTTAACTCTGTCTCTTGAATGCTTGGATCACAACTGTGCATCACTCTATTAGTTAGGCTTCTATAGAAGAATAGAACTGGTAAAATGAATATATATTAAAAGGGAATTTATTTGATTGGCTATGGCTGTGATGAAACGCCATGATTAAAGCTGGTTATAGAAGGAAGCATATATTTGGGCTAATGGTTCCCAAGGGATAAGAGGAAGTATGAGTGGGGCAGTGGTGGTGCATGCCTTTGATCCTAGCACTCAGGAAGCAGAGACAAGTGGAACTCTGTGAGTTTGAGGCCAGCCTGGGCTAGAGAGTGAGTTCCAGGAAAGGCACAAGGCTACACAGAGAGACCCTGTCTCGAAAAATTAAAACCAACCAACCAACCAAACAAACAAACAAACAAACAAGCAAACAAGCAAAAAGAGGAAGTATGGCAGCAGCAGGAAGGCAGGGTGACTGGAAGAGCAAGCCGAGAGCTCACACCTTAAACCACCTGCAGGAAGCGGAGAGGGTGCATTGGGAATGGCTCATGGCTTTGAAAGCTCAACATCCACCCTAGTGACATGCTTCCACCAGCAAGGCCACTCCTCCCAAGTCACCCGAAACAATACCAACTGGAGCCCAAGTGTTCAAACGCCCAACAATGGCCGTCTTCACACTGGAGAGGTTTAAGACATAGTAGCTGTCCAGTCCCTGAAGCTGGATGCTTCAGTGGCCCCAGACTACCCCTGAAAGGCTAAATGATTCCTGGCAAGAGCTTCAGTTTTTAATTGAATCCTGGAAAAACTGGGTTCTGGTAGCAGTAAAAGAATGTAGCAGCAGCCATGATGGGATACTCGAAGTCACCAGTGAAATGTTAAAGAAACAAAGCAAAACCAAAGCTTTTCTCTTAGACCTCTGTTGTTTTGTCTTTGGCACAGTGGCTATGCCTTAATCTACTGCTATTTCAGCCAGCGACTACAACTCCAGTTACCAGCCTGCTTCTCTCCTGGCTGTTCAGGCCACAGCCTGGTGGGGATTCTGTTCCCACAGACACCGGCTCTGTTGCTGCCGCTAAAAGTAGCTTTAACTAAATCTCTATTGTTCTAGTTATAAATAAGCCTCAATATTCAAAGCCTGGGTTGAAAACCTCCTAGTTCAGAGAGGCTGGGTTGCAACTAGCTGACCTTTTCTTCTTGCCAGCATCTCTGAAAGATTTCAGCTTTGCCAAACCAGAAAAACCTGGGCCATTCCAAATCCCTCCCTACTACTTCTGCTACATCTATCTCTTCCAGATGCCATCTGATGCTCTATGATTACTTGCTGTCAACTAATTGCTAACTCAGCCTCCTGACCCAAGGCTAATTTTATTTAATCAACACAAATGCAAATTCAGAGTTCACAGTATGATGGATTATCCTGCAACAGATCTTTTTAAATCCAGGACACTGGAAGGAGCCACCCACATTTAGGCTGAGTCCTCCCACTTCAAGTAATCTGATCAAGAAACTCCCTCACAAGTGTGCCTGGCAGTTTATCTCTTAGATTTAAGATGTAGTGAAGCTGACAAACAGACTAACCACCACCATCACCACGGCTACAGGAACCAGTTCTTCAGTATCTTTTACTCCCTGGATCAATTTCCAGTTCCATTACATTTAAAAATTCTCCTCTTGTGGCTGGAGATGTGGCTCATTTGGCAGAGAGAGAGAGACTTTGTCTTGCATACACAAGGCCCTGGGTTTAATCTCCTGCACAGTTTACACCAGGCATGCTAATGCAGTACTCAGAAGGTGGACAAAGGCAGAGAAGAAGTACAAGATCACCCTTGAACTTGAAACTGAAAGCTTGAAAGATCATAGACTACTGAAAGACTCCAATGAGCAACCTGGCAACTTGACTAAATGACCAGAAAACCAATCCCAAATTTGAAGAAGCAAAGGAATAAGATCACAGAAAAGAGATGAAATTGAAGAAAAAAAATCAATAAAACCACAACATTAAAAAATTCCCCACTCTTTTTTTTTTTTTCCCAGAAAGGGGCAGGCCTCCCATGGGCATCAGCAAAGCACAGCACATCAATCTGAGGCAGGACCAAGCTCCTCCCCCTGAATCAAAGCTCTGAGAGGCAACTCAGCTTTGGGAATAGGTTCAAAAAGCCAGCTCAGGTGCCAGGGACAAGTCTTGATCCCATTGCCAGGGGCCCCACAAACAGACCAAGCTACACAACTATTACCCACATGCAGAGGGCCTAGGTGAGTCCCATGCATGCTCCCTAGCTGTCGATCCAGAGTCTGTGAGTTCCCACAAGCTCAGGTCAGCTGTCTCTATGGGTTTTCCCATCATGATCTTGACAGGACTCCAGGAGCTTGGCCCAATGCTTGGCTGTGGATCTCTGCATCTGCTTCCATCAGTTACCGGATATAAGTTCTTTGATGACAATTAGGGTAGTCACTAATCTGATTACCACAATAGGCCAGTTCAGGCACCCTCTCCACTATTGCTAGGAGTCTTAGCTGGGGTCATCCTTGTGGATTCCTGGGAGTTTCCCTGGCATCAGGTTTCTCCCTAACCCCAAAATGGCCCCACTATCAAGATATCTCTTTCATTGCTCTCCCACTCTGTCCTGTTCCCAGACCTCCTAACCTGATCTCTCATGGTCCAGTCCACCCGTACCCCCCCAGTGCCATTTACCCGGGAGATCTCTTTTATTTCCCTTTCCCAGGGAAACTGTGGTTGGTCCGTAAAATAAATGAAAAAAGTTTAATAAAAAAAAAAATCAGGTAACAAAAGATACATACATCTAATTCTTGCTCACAACCTTAGCCCTCCCCAACCTCTTCCTTCTAGTGTTTCAGTTTTAAACACCAACACTTATAAAGACATTATCTTGTACTCTTGTTTAACATAAAATGCACATTGCTCTGTCTATATTGTTGGGAATGTTGTTGCCGTTATTATTGTTTTATCATAAAATTTAAATAGAGTGGAACCTTCTATAATCCCAAACATTCTCCACTCAATTTCTCACTCTTTTCTCATCCTTTACTCTAAATGAGAAGAGGACACAAAGTAGTATCTTCCAAAGTTGGCTTGAAATTCACATCTATTAAGCATGTGGTTTGTTATCCACAACCACGTCACTAAACTCCATGTTTCCATATAATAAGCACCCCTCTTCTCTAGTTTCTAATCGCATGTTCTCCATTGCTTTGCTCAATACAATCTAGCCTATCATTAGCATGATCCTTGAACAGTCTTCCAGTTTTCATCCACTCTGAGGCTCCAAAGCTTCTCATGTATTTATAAACAGGGCTATACTCCCTAGTACCCAACTATTAGCACTATTACTATTTATGTATAACAAATTAACCCTAAATTTAGAAACCTGAAATAATAGTGTTTAAAATGTCTTGGTTTCTGCACTTTAAGATCGCTCAGATAGATTTTGGGATCTTGTACAGGCTACAGTGGTCTCATTGCTCAACTGAGGAAGCATCTGCTTGCACACTTATGCCTGTAGTTCATAGGACAGTTTCTTACAGCCTTTTGCACTGATGGCCTTGAGTCATTAACGGTGGCTGATCAGAAGCAGTCTTCACTTCCTTGTTTCATGAATATTGTCATTGGGAAATTCATAGACATTAACAACCTAATCTCAGAAAAGCCATCTTTAGCCAGGTGTGGTGGCACACGCCTTTAATCCCAGCACTTGAGAGGCCAAGGCAGGAGGATCTCAGTGAGTTTGAGGCCAGTCTGGTCTACAGAGCAAGTTCCAGGACAGCAAGGGATACACAGAAACCCTGTCTTGAAAAGCAAAAAAAAAACAAAAAAAAACAAAAAGCCGTATTCATTCGGAGAAAGTCACTAGATCCACCCCAAACTAAAAGGGAGGGCACTAGAGAAGAACAGAAAACCAGGAGGTGAGGATCACTGAGGACCATTTTCCAAGTAGTTTTCTGCAGTAATAAAAATGATTCGAAATGAAACACACTGACAAAAGAAAATTTATTAAAAAACAAAACCAGCAGAGTAGCAGTAAGCAGTGAGATAAGCAATATGTGTAATGGATTGTCCAAAGTAGAAGCAAGGTGGAGAGAGAGAGAGACAAAAATACTTGAAGAAATAACAGCCCCAAATTTGATCACAGCTATAAAACTACAGGTACAAAAAGCTCATATAATCCCAAGCACAGCAAATAGAAAGGTAACCATACAAAGCACATCATCATCAAATTGCTCAACAGCAGGGATGAAGAGAAAATCTCCAACACGGAAAAAGACATTCTATATAGAAAGACAAAACTAGGGATAATAACAGATTTTTTTCATCAGAAATAGTACAAGCCAGAAGACATTGAAGCAATGCCTTTAAAAGTGTTGAAAAAAGCATCTACTTACAACTCCATACCAAGTCAAAATATCTTTCAAAAAAACGAAAGTAGAGGATTATAGGTCTTCTGCTTCAGGGAAGGTACATAAGATACTTTCCCCAAACTCTTCCCACTATACGCAACTAAAAGCCCTGGGAATTATATATAAAATAAACAAACTTAAGAAGATTCAGAAAAATAGAGACAACAGACTGTCTATGAATTTAAGAACCCAATGAACTGTCTGGTGTCTAGTTATCTCATTTTTCCTTGGCCTCAAGTATCCCATAATTGAAGCTGAGGAATCCAGAAACTCAGAGAAGCTAACAGGGAACAATTTTGGTCTTTCTAGCAAAAAGATCAGAAAAATGTATAGCCTAGCAAGACAGACCACTTTACTAAGATAGCCCTCCAAATCAGCCAAGCACTACTGGAAAATCTATGACATTACCACCATCTGTACCAGCACTCACTAGTTGGGTGGGGGACTGTCTTAGTCAGGGTTTCTGTTGCTGCAACAAAACATCATGACCAAAAAGCAAATTGAGGAAGAAAGGGTTTATTTGGCTTACATTTCCACATTGCTGTTCATCACTGAAGGAAGTCAAGGCCAGGAACTCAAACAGGGCAAGAACCTGTACTGGAGGCAGGAACTGGAACTGATGCAGAGGCCATGGAGGGGCGCTGATTACTGGCTTGCTCCTCATGGCTTGTTCAGCCTGCCTCCTTATAGAACCCAGGACCACCAGCCCAAGGATGGCACCACTCACAATGGACTGGGTCCTCCCCTACTCATCACTAATTGAGAAAATGCCTTACAAGTGGATCTCATGGAGGCATTTCCTCAACTGAGGCTCTTTCCTCTTTGATGACTCCTGCTTGTGTCAAGTTGACACACAAAACCAGCCAGTATAGGGACCTTTATTTCTAGGCTCATCAAGCAATAATGGGGTTCCACAATCCACACTGCCAAAGAGGTTTCAGAGTAGCCACCTGGGACTTCTACCATCGCTAGTTCATAACAACACCCTCCACATTGTCAGTGGAAACTAAATGAAACTTCCAGGCTTCTACCCTATCAACATGTCAGAGGTACTATGCCTCCCTGCCTTTCTCATGTGTGAAAAATATCAAAGGTAGCTTATCAAAGAGTCAAGATAGTAATGAATGGCAATAAAATTACCTCCATTTACCATGTCAGTAACAAGTCATCCTTATCTTTCTCAGGCAGAGAATATAAATGAAGGCTCAGTAGAGATCTGGACTTCCAATTTCCATTCATAACTAATGAGTAGTTCCCATTCTTGACTGTCAACAGAAGTTGATGGGGAACAGAAAATATCATTGCCCACATGACAGTAATATGTACATGAGTCATTGATTCTTGAAAGAAGCCAGTGAAAACAGGGGCTTAAATAATACCTGGTAACCTGAAACAATCAGATTTCAAACAAAAATCATGTGTCATGCTAGGAGTTAGGAAGATCTCAAATTAAATGCAAAAATCAGTCAATAAATACCAACATCAAGATGCTAGATCATCTAGAAAACACTCCTGCACTTGAGGTTCAGAGAACATTGCAGAAGAGGGAGCTAAGAGATTTTAAGAACCAGAGGACAGTTGAAGAGCCATGAGAGTTTCCTGTGAGATTATATATCCTAGTAACATCAGAAGCTACACCCATAAATTCTTACTAACATAGCTGCCCAAACATGAGCTGTGTAAGGACGACATCAATAGACATGCTAAAGAGAAGCCCATGAGGCCTCAACGATACACAAAGAACTCCAGGCAACCTAGAAATCTGGGAGAAGAAAGTGGTCTTCTCCAGAGAAGAGCACACCATCTGGTTGTCCAGTGTCAAATGGCCAACCGTGAAATCATACATACAAGTAACATTATACAGACTCAACAGGTTATATTTAGGAATATATATGTATGCATATATACATACATGCATGCAATATGAATTAGTGAAAAAAAGAGGCCATGAGGGCCGGGCATGGTAGTGCATGCCTGTAATCCCAGCACTCAGGCAGCAGAGGCAGATGGATCTTTATGAGTTTGAGGCCAGCCTTTGAGGCCAGCCTGGTTCTTAAAAAACAAAAACAAAAACAAAACAATGACAACAAAAAAAAAACACCTTGAATTTGAGGAAAACAGGAAGGGATATATAGGAGGGTTTGAAGGGAGGAAAGGGATGGGGAAATGATGTAATTAAATTAGTCTCAAACATAAAAACATTCTGACTGAAGAATTTAAAAAAATGTCATATGTCAGAATTATCTGATAAAGAGTTTGGAACACTCATCATACAATGTTTCAATGAACAATTACAAAGACGAGTTCAAGTATAAACATCAGATATTCTCAGAAAAGAAGTAAAGATACTAAGGAGATCCAAGTGCCATTTTAGAATTCAAAGATCTCAAAGGCAAGATAAACATTTCAAAGAATGGGTTCAGTAGCAGAGTGGAGGAGATAGAACAAAGAATCAGTGAACTCAGAACAAAACTAACAAAAAGGAACCAAGCTGAACGACACAGAGAAAATACACTGGAAAAAAATGGACAGAACCTAATTGCCTAATAACAGAGATTCAGCACACATGAAACAGACACTGATGAAATTTCTAGGAGAAATGGGTAATTCTATGTCTAATTGCATATTTCAATAACTCTTCTCAATAATTCATGAGACAAGAACACAGGAAATCAATAATATAGTTTAAGTCAACAGTACCATCAATCGACTGAGCATAATTCACATTCATAGAATGCTCTATCTAACACCTCTTATAAATATTCACGGCCCAAGACCCAGCTGTAGTACTCTTGGGCATATACCCAAGGAATGCTCAATCATACCACAAGGGCCTTTGCTCAGCTATGTTCATATCAGCATTGTTTGTAATAGCCAGAACCTGGAAACAACCTAGATGCCCTTCCACTGAAGAATGGATGAAGAAAATATGGTACATATACACAATGGAGTACTACTCAGAAGAGAAAAACAATGACATCATGAAGATTGCAGGCAAATGGATGGATCTAGAAAAAAATCATCCTGAGTGAGGTAACCCAGACTCAGAAGGACAAACATGGTATGTACTCACTCATAGGAGGATACTAGATGTAAAACAAAGATACAACTCCAGGGAGGCTACCTAGAAAACGGGACCCTAGGAAAGACACAGGGATCACCCAATGACAGAGAAATGGATGAGATCCACATGAACAACCTGGACGAGAGTGGGAGAAATGAAGGACAAGGTCTGAGGAAAGGGAGGCTTAACGGAGCAGGAGATCCCAGCTGGATCAGGAACAGAAAGGGAGAACGAGGAATGGTAGACCATGATGGATGAGGACCACATGAGAACAGGAATAGGCAGAGTGCTGGAGAGGTACCCTGAGGTCCACAGTGATGCATTCTCTGTAGACTGCTGGCAATGGTCGAGAGAAAGCCTGATCTGACCTAGTCTGGTGATCAGATGGCCAAACACCCTGACGGTTGGGCTGGAATTCTCATCCAGTGACTCATGGAAGTGGATGCAGAGATCCTCAGCCAGGCCCCAGGTGGAGCTCTGTGTGTCCAGTTGTCAAGAAGGAGGAGGGACTGTGGGAGCGTGAATTGTTGAATCCAAGATTGCAAAAAGCACAGGGACAAATAGCCAAACAAATGGAAGCACATGAATTATGAACCAACGGCTGTGGAGCCCCCAGCTGGAGCAGGCCCTCTGGATAAGTGAGACAATTGAATAGCTTGAACTGTTTGGGAGGCACCCAGGCTGTGGGACCAGGACCTGTCCTTAGTGCATGAGCTGGCTGTTTGGAACCTTGGGCTTACACAGGGACACTTTGCTCAGCCTGGAAGGAGGGGACTGGACCTGCCTGTACCAAGTTTAAATGAATCCCCAGAGGAGTCTTGGCCCTGGAGGAGATGGGAATGGAGGGGAGGGACTGGGGGGGAAAGTGGGGGTGGGGGCGGGAGGGGGGAGGACAGGGGAACCCATGGCTGATGTGTAAAATTAAAACACAAATATAATTTTTTTAAAAAAGGGAAAAAATATTCACGGATTATTTACTAAGATAGACCATATTTGGGATCACAAATTAAGTTTCAGTAATTTATGAAGGTTCAAGTCATAAAATGTGTATTCTCTCACCACTTTGGCATTATTTAGCACATTGGTAACAAACAGGCACCTAGAAAAATCCCTACATCTTTGAAAACTGATGAAACTTTTAAATAACTAATGGGTCAAAGAAGAAATCAAGGAAACTAGAAAATATTTTGAACAGAATGAAAACATAACATATAAAAATAAATGGGCTATTAGTACAGCAATATT
This sequence comes from Onychomys torridus, assembly GCF_903995425.1. Lineage (NCBI taxonomy): Eukaryota > Metazoa > Chordata > Mammalia > Rodentia > Cricetidae > Onychomys > Onychomys torridus. The sequence continues at coordinate 124,741,135 of NC_050466.1, read as the reverse complement.
TAGGACACAACATTTATGCAGAAAAGTATCAAATCCTGCCAGGTAGTGTTGGCGAACACCTTTAATCCCAGCACTAGGGAGGCAGAGCCAGGCGGATCTCTGTGAGTTCAAGACCAGCCTGGTCTACAGATCAAGATCCAGTACAGGTACCAAAACAACACAGAGAAACCCTGTCTCAAAACAAACAAACAAACAAACAAACAAACAGTATCAAATTCATGACATCAACTTTCTCCTTAAAACAACAGAAGAGCTGAGTTTGTCCATCCATATCCATAATGTCAGCACTCAGAAGACTGAGGTACAAGAATTGGGAGATCCAATCCAACTTGGCTACAGAGTGAGACCCTATCTCAAAAACAATAAAATGAATACCCCAATAAAACATCAAAGAGAGAGAAAAAGAGAAACAGACATTACTTTAAGAAAATACACATAATAAAATGTTATTTTTCTTTTTTGGCAAAGTCATGGAGGCCAGCACAACCTCAAGCTTACTATGTCACTCTGTCTAGCCTTAAACGCTTGAGCCTACTGCCTCCACCTCCTGAGCACAGGTCTTACAGGCATGTTCAACTATACCTGGCTATAATTCATTTTGAGGGTCCAGTTAAGGCTTATAAATTACAAAATAAAGGCATATTATGAACTCTTAAAAATAAAATAAAAGGTCATAAGATCTGCACAAAATTAGCCACAATTTGATAATCCACCATGGCATGTAATAATATGTCACCACTTCTAGTCATCAAAAAAACTAGAAATAAAGCTACTATATGGTCTAGTTATACAACTCCTCAGTATGTAACTCATGGAGATTCAATCCCCATACTACACAAATACTACATAGTCATATTTACTGAGGCACTGTTTGAAATAGCCAAGAGAAGGAACCTAACTAGGTGTCCATTAACAGGTACATGGATATATAAATAAATGGATATGGATGTAGGAGAGGTAGCTCAGCAGTTAAGACCACTGGCTGCTCTTACAGAGGACCCAAGTTTGATTCCCAGCACCCACATGGTGGCTAACAACCATCTGTAAGTTCAGTTCCAGGGGAACTCATGCCCTTTTCTGGGCTTTGTAGACATCAGGCACACACATGGTACACAGATTTACATTCAGGCAAAATTACATCTAAAATATTTTTCAAGGACATATAGTACATACCTACAATGGTAATTCATTCAGCTATAGGAAAAATGAAATTATGCCACTTAGAGGGAAATGGATGGAACTGGAAATCATTACGTTAAGTAAAATAAGGCAGACTCAAAGAGACAAATGTCAAGTGCTTTCTCTCTTGTGAGATATAGATTAAACTAATATATACATACACATGCATACATGGAGGTAGATTAGGGACTATTCACAGAGAGAAAGAAGAACAGTAGGAAAGGGTAGCTTAAAACAAGAGATGATGGAGTGGCTAATATGAGCAAAGTCCATGATCTACATATGTGAAGATGCTATAATGAAATTCATTATTTTGTATGTTGATTTAACATATTAAAAGTAAAATCACTGAAAATATTTAAAGCAAGGAAAGTGCTGTGGGAGGTTATAAAGGCTATGGCTTTTTAGGGTTATGCATTTGTTGTCCACCACTCAATCTTCCTGTTTGAAATAAAGCTTAGTGGGGCAGTACTCAGCCTTACCTGCAGAGGTGGAAGGAACACTTCCCTTTTCTTCCTCATCTGGGGCTATGAATCCAGAATTGATGGAGAGATAGAGATGATGTGTCCCTAGTAACAGTTTTGAGGATGCTGAGCTTTGACTATAGTGTCTTGGACAGACTGCTCCTGCTAGATATTTCTGATGAGACTCTGGAGCTCTTTTAGCTCATGTCCATCTTCCAATCCTTGTCTTCCAGCATTTTCTTGATTCTGGAAGCCCATCACTCATGATATCCTTTCAGCAAATTCTTCTTTGGCTTGCTTTGTTTGGTTACATTAGCTACATTTGTTTCTGTTGATGATACAGACTGATTATACAAGAGAATACAAGAACATTGGTAATACAAAGAAAGGGAGTACTGGGAAGAAAAATTCTGCAAAGCCCACCAAACATCTATCAAGAAGGAACTAAATACCTATTTTGTTTAATAAGATACAAAAACCCCCACTGAAATAGAACTCTGGAGTCCCTTTCCCAAGAGTCAGGAAGAAAGAAAAGATGTTCACCAATATATCATACCGATGTGGCCTTCTAGTTGGTTCCAGATGTGCAGACTATGATCTTACCTTCAAAGGCTGTGATGACTAATGTGAACAAAAACTTATGAAAAGAAGCAGTGTCTGCAGGGACTGACTGATTAGAATTCCAGGACTGTGGAGAGATTGGAATGTTGCAGGTCCAGAGGCTAATTGCCTTATCTTAGGCTAGTTTTAGCTCTCTGGAACAGCCATTCCTTGCCTACCTCTGTGTCCAAACTAATATCTTGTGACTAATAAATAAAATCCTTTTGGAATCTATTAACAGACCACTAGTTTCCACCAACCCTAAAGCTAAGAATAGCAACAGATAGCATCTTGAACCTATAGAAAAGCTTCCCACATCTCACGTACTTGCCTCTCTGATGTGCCCACCAATGTATTTAAAACTTGCCTTTATTTATGACTTTCTTTGTTATATAAAACTGTAAAGCTCCATGAAATTGCTTCCACATGGGAACATAGAATTTGGGGTAACCTAAATCTGTGTTCCAGGGTCATGGTCACTCAGAACGGCTCCATAATAAACTGGGAACTAAACTGAGGCATATCTCCCACCAGATTCCTCTGTCAGCATTTTCATGATTACTAGTTGTTATGTGAGGGACCAGCCCACTGTGATCCTAGATAAGTGGACCTGGAATATGTAAGAAAGATAGCAAAAAGAAGCTGAAGGGCAAGTCAGTAAGCAGTGTTGTGTCCGTTGGTTTCTGCTTCAAGCTCTTGCCTTAAGTTCTTGCCTTGGCTTCCCTCAGTGGTGAACTATAACCTCCTGTAAGCTAAAATAAATCTTTCTTTGATCATTCTGTTTATTACAGCAACAGAGAGCAAACTAGAACAAAGGTTTGCCCCTTAGGTCTGGTTTGGGTGGTTGAGCAATACATTTGCTTTTCCATTCTTTTGTCAGTAAAGATTGGGCTGAGTTTACAGAGCAAGCTGAATGGTAACAGCTCTTTACCATATATGGCGAGTGCGGAAAATGGTACAGTGACCCTGGATTTGACCTTTGCTAGCATGACTCAGACTCTAGGCAATTCTCCATAACCTCCTCCAAATGTCTTTATTCTTCCTTTTAGCTGTGGGACATGCTTCAAAATTTCTCCTCAATATAATTCTCAGAGAGAATCTAAACCTGTGCTTCCCTTTGCAGGGGCTGGCAGGCACAGCAAAAGCTAACATTCCTTTAGCATTCTGTAAGAAAATGAAAACAGGCTGTTTGTATCCCAGTGTGACTGTTCAGGGGCCTTCTTTGTTATCCGGGCACACTAGTTAGGAAACTCTGAGCTGCAGCAATTGGGAACATGTTCTATGTGTAGCTATTTCAAACCTTTAATACCTGAGACAGCCTGCTGCTATTCCACTAGTTACTGCCCAAATTGTCCTTTCCCCTCTGCATAACCCAGTCCTATTCATTCAAGTCCACTGGCATAACCCAGTCCTATTCATTCAAGTCCACCGGCTTTCCAAGGCTGATCCAAAAAGAACTCTTAGGTTTTGCAGAAGTGAGAATCAAAGGAAGAAGGTTTTAGAAGCATGATTCTACTTCTTAATGGCCTCTTCTTTCCCTTACCTTATCTTGATTTCTTTGTCACAGATCCCACTCAATTTAACATGTAACATTTCGGGCTGGAGAGGTGGCTCAGCCTTTAAAGGCTAGGCTTGCAACCAAAAAATATACGTAATGTTTCATAGGTTGTATTTTGTCTTGGATTCCCAGTGAAACTGTAAAGTTTTGGAAGGTTCAAAGCACAGCTCATTCCAAGCACTTAACAGATACTCATGGAGTAAATGAATTAATGCATGAATGAAAATAACTAATGCATACTGATTGCTATGTGGCAGGCATCATGCTAAGCAGTTTGCATGCATTATCTCATTAAATCTTCATAATAAACCTACAGAAGTGAATATCATTAATAAGCTCATTTCACAAACGAGGAAGTCGAGGTTCAGAAGAGGGCAATGATTTACGAAATGTCACTTAGTTAGTGACTGGCTGACTGTCACTGAAACTACTAGTAGGCTCTCAGTTAGGAAGGATGCAGCTAAGGACATTTAAGACTTACATGCTTTAGGGGGCTGGAGGGATGGCTCAGTGGTTAAGAGTACTTGTTATTTTTGCAGAAGACTCGGGTTCAAATCCCAGCACTCATATAGTGGCTGGCAACAGTCTGTAAGTCCAATTCCAGGGGTTCCTATGTCACTTCTGACTTCTGCAGTCACCAGAAAGGCATACAGTACACATACATATATGCAGACAAAGCACTCAAACATGTAATCTAAAAAATAAAAAGAGACTTACATGCTTGAGATGCCAGCTGTTCTCTAACAGAGATGACAGGTCGCATGTCGGAAAACTCACTGAGTGACTTTCATTGACAGAAAAGGAAAGTATCACCAAACTAGAATGAATGGACTTACTTTTCTCTGCCACCCTTTCCTGCCCAAAGTCTTTTCAGACCCAAGGCAAGTTTCTGCTCTCTCTACTAAGTGAAACCGTAATCCACATTCTTTCAAAAAGCCCCAATTAAGCAGCTGTTTAAGCTTTCCATGTCTCCTAGGTACAAACAAAACAAGTAAAAATAAGCAATTTATGTAGAAGCCATCACTGTGTCTAGCACACATGCAATGGGCACTTTATAATGTACCTATGATATTGTTGGTATTATTAAATATAATATTCATTGATTGCCTAAATGTCCAATATTCTAGATTTTTTGTTTGTTTGTTTTTTCGAGACAGGGATTCTCTGTAGCTTTGGAGGCTGTCCTGGAACTCGCTTTGTAGACCAGGCTGGCCTCGAACTCACAGAGATCCACCTGTCTCTGCCTCCCGAGTGCTGGGATTACAGGCGTGTGCCACCACTGCCTGGCTCTAGATGTTTTCAAAGATCCCAACTCACAGTCCCTTACAACTACTTCTTGAATTCAATGATTTGACTATATTTTAACAAAGAAACTAATCCTTATTGTGGCTAAGATTTGGTCAAAGTCACACTAATCTGATAACACAACCTTATTTTTATGACACCCTGTATGGAAAAACAAAACTATGTTAATATAAACAGATAAACAGGGGCTGGTGGGGTGCAGCTCAATTGGTAGATTGTTTGCCAAACATACACAAGGCCCTGGGTTTGATCCCCAGAACAGCATGAAATTTGACATGGTGGTACATACCTGCAATCCTAGGATATGGAGACCAGAAGATGAGGAGATCAGTATCATACTAAACTATGACTTGAAGGCCAACTTGGGATAAATGAGATCTGGCCTCAAACAAGACAACACCCAGCAAAATCAAGAAAAACAAAGCAAAGAGATGATCAAAGGGGAGAAAGAGATCTAAAGAGAAAGGGGAGCTAAAACAATACAAAACATATAAACAAGGAAAGAAACCAGCAACTGGTTTTATCAATATTATTTATTATGCCTTGAAAATAGGGCCTGTAATGAGTTTAGTAGAAAGACAGCAGTCACTCAGTCACATCAGACCCCCTCCAGCCACTTGACCAGACTCCACAGATAATGTGTGCTAGGACAACACATAGTCAACCTTCCAGGGCAATCTTACCAGTAGTTGCCCATTAGTTATACACTCAACTGTTCTGATAAGAAAGACCCCAAACTATCTAGCTTAAGAGAAAAAAGAAGGAGGAGGAGGAGGAGGAGGAGGAGGAGGAGGAGGAGGAGGAGGAAATGAAGTAACAGCTACTGCCAGGCCTGGAGGCACAGGCTTATAAATCCCTGTTCAGGAGGCTGAGGCATAGAGATGAGAAATTTAAGACTTACCTGGAGTTTACAAAGGGAGCCCAGGGGCAACATGAGCAACTCGGTGAGACTGCGTATCAAAATACAAAAAGAGCTGGGGACAGAGCTCAGTGATAGAGTGCTTTGACTGCTGACCAGGCCCTAGTCCCAGAATCACATCTAGATACAAGGGATGCTGAGAAAGATAGTCTTAATCTATGCCACGTAGCTAAAGCTCCTATTACTATAGGAAAAGGTGAGAATAATTATTCTAGGGGGTCAAATTGCTTTGTCTCTTTTCTCCTCATGACTCTTTAGTTCGTTGGCATGTTCCTCATTGGCTATTACCAAGCAGGCAGCTTCATTTTATCTTTAATTTTAATTTAATTTTATGTTTATGGCTGTTTGGCCTGCATCTGTGTCTGGGTACCTCTTACATGCACTGTGCTCACAGAGGCCAGAAGAAGGCATCAGATCTTTGAAATTGGACTTACAAATAGTTGCTGCCAAGTGGGTGCTGAGAATCAAACCCCAGTCCTCTGGAAGAGCAGCCAGTGCCTTTAATTGCCAAGCCACCTCACCAGCGCTGGCTTTGGATATTTTGCTTTCAGTGTTTAGAGAAAAAAAAAACAAAAACAAACAAACAATCAAAAAAACCCCGCCATTGGCTATCATCTAGTCCAATATCCGGGAAGGAAGGATTCTTCTGGGACTGTACATTCAATTACAGATTTAGATTCCTACCCTGTTGCCATCCAACAGAGCTATACTCTTTATGCTCTTGACATTATTAAAGGGCAAAAATGAGTGCCCTTCTGAGACCTAATTTGTCTTTGTTTCCAGACAGGCCAGTTTCTAAAAGCAGATGTGTGGCAGCCCCTGAAGGCCAGCACACCGGTGGACTGCAGTGTTTGACTGCTTTAAACATATCTTCTCTTTTAGACCAATTTTTATGTACAGCTGTCTTGCCTGCATGTATGTCTGTACACCACCTGCATGCCTAGTACCCTGAGAAGGTATCAGATGCTCTGGAACTGGAGTTACAGAGAGCTGTGAGTGGCCATGTATGTAGAGGCTAGGAACTGAACCCAGGTTTTTTGTAAGATCAACCAGTGCTCTTCATCACTGAGCCATCTCTCCAGCCCCAGTGTTTGCTATTGATGAAAACAGTGACCAATCTACTGAAAATAGTGGCATCAAATTAATTCAGTCGTGAGAGAGTTATTTTTCTTCCATGTTCCCTTTTGATTGTTCTTCGCTGCTATCTCATCTCAAGATGAATCCAGTGCTAAGTAACTCGAGTAAGAGTATTTTTTTTTAATTGCATTTTTTTCTAGAACTCATCTGAAGTAGACAAACAAATATCTAACAGTTTCTTTGTAAATAGTGGGTATTGTTAGATCTTGACTGAAGTAGACAGTGCACTGGGAAAGTTGACACTTGTGAGACAAGCACTCAGCACTACATCAAAAATCTGTTACTTGGAAAGCCTGCTTGAAAAGCAGTTTTGTAACAGAGTGTCAAGCCAAACAAACATCATTGTCCAGAATGCTGCAAGCTCAGGTAAACAGAGAAGCCAATTACTCTCAGCAAACAGGGCTGAATGCCAAAGAAGGTGTATTAGGCCTGCGAAGAATGTGAGAAGGAAAAAAAGATCTGTTCACAAAAGAATGCTACAGATAAGTTACCTTCCCCCACGGTAGAGACCTCTCTACCTCACAGTGGTGTATTCAGGATGACTACGCCCTAGTAGGTTTTAGGGAGGGGAATGTTCAAGAGGACACCGAGATGGATCACTGAAGAGTAAGGAGTTTCTTAGAAAAGTTTTTAATGCCTTGGACAGACAGAGAGATAACAGCATGAGAGGAGAGATCAGACTCTAGCACCAGAGACTGGAGAGGTGGGGTCTCTAAAGAGATGATTCAGAGCCCCGTGGGACGTTTCTTTTTATACCTTTCAGAGGATGGGGAAGGTTTCAGACAGAAGGCAGGGAAGAGGAAATGGGAGCAGGATGCTTGGCGGGCATCTTCTTTGATGTTAACTCACCCCCTAGGTGAGAAATCCTGGACCCAGGATGTTAGTCATTGATAATGTCTCAGTGGGGTACCTGTCGGTATCTGTGAGAGGAGGCCGCAGCAGATACTGTGACCTGAGTAGAGGCTGGATTCTAACAGTTCATTTTCACAAGCCGGGTCAGAACCAGCTTCAGACCGACTCCTGGAGGCAGGGTATGGGAGCCCATCAACTCAGATCATCCCCGTTGCAGCTGGATGCTGCTCTATTTGAATCCCAGATCTGCCCCATGCTATTCATTGCTCGTTCACTTCTGATATTCTGGGTTACATTATCATCGAGATACATACACTGTTTTCTCTCACACATGGTAGTTGAAAAGATTAAATCTATAAGAATAATGTCCAAGGCACTTGGTGTAGTGTTTGGCATATGATAAATGTTCAGTAAATACACACTGCCAGCTTTTGCCACCACGTTCATATGTGCCTGCAACATTGGAACTGATCTGAGGAGAAGGGGCAGGAACCACCAAGCCGAAGCTCTCCAAAGACCTGTGGAAGTAGCTCAGTTGGTAGAATGCTTGCCTGTGTGGAGGAAGCACTAGGATCAGTCCCTAGCACTGTTTGGAATGGAAGCACATACCTGTAATGCCAGCAACCTGGAGGTAGAGACAGGTGGATCTCAAGTTCAAGGTCATTCTCAGCTACTTGGCAAGTTTGAGGCCAGCCTATGTAATATGGACCTCATCACAAAAACAAAAAGAGAAAAAGCAGACCTGCTCCCAGAAAGAGGAGCAGCTCTCATCCTTAGGGGTACAACATATTTCCCAGGAAACGTGAAGAAAAATGCAGATTCCTGGGAACCCCACTGCCAGAGATTCTAATTCAGTAGTCTGAGATGGAACATTTCTGAACAAGCTTTCCAGGCGTTTCTGGCAGATGTGTTCCAAGGACTATACTTTGAGAAAGACTAGCCTAGGACATTGGAATGCATAGATAAGCTCTGGAGAAAAGCTGTTAGATGATTTCAACAGTCCAGCATTCTTGGCTAAACTCCGTGATACTGGCAACATCCCAGTTCATCTTCTTGTTTGGAAAATGGGGTTAGGAGGTAGGAAGGCTCCAGCTGTGGATGCTCAGTTCCCTCGGGCTATATATGTTTCAGAGTTAAAGAAAAATAAGAGCCAAAGCAATGGAAGTTTCTTCAGCACCTGCATTCTGAGAGGTCTCTCTCTCCCCCTCTATGATCTCAGAAGACAAATGATTGATGACCAGGCAAAGAGGAGGCTGTTTCAGCTATGGCTGATTAAGTGGTTGAACGAGGAACACTCCACTTAACAACTGTCTTGTTCTTATCAAAATTAGAACTGTAGAGTGGCTGATAATGGTATGAAAATGGCATCTCTTTTGTCTGGTGTGCTTAGCCCCTACAGTTAAAAGATCCCAGGCTCCCTTGATCTCTTCCCAGAAGTCTGCAACCAGGAGACTCACTCCTTTTAAGCTGAGCTCAGAAATCCGGGCATTAGACAAACAGTCCCTCCTCATGAAGCAATAGATGAAGCAAGACCCAGGTATGGTAGTGCATGTCTGCAGTCCCCGCACTCAGGGGATGGAGTCAGGAAGATCAAAAGTTCAAGGCTACCCTCCCTCAAGGCTATGCTCAGCTACATATTAAATCTTCTTTACCCTTTATTTTGCCAAGAAAGTGAAAACAGATGTTGGAATTGCTACAGAAGGATGTGTGTCCTGGTTGGGTGTTTTTTGTTTTTTGTGAATTTGAAACAAGCTAGAGTTCTCTGGAAAGAGTGACTCTTAGTTGGGAAAATGCCTCCATCATATTGGCCTGTAAGAAAGGGGGCATTTTCTTGGTTAATGATTGGTGGGAGAGATCCCACCCAGTCCACTCAGAGTGGTGCCATCCTCAAGCAGGTGTATAAGAAAGCAGGCTGAGCCAGGCAGTGATGGCGCATGCCTTTAATTCCAGCACTTGGGAGGCAGAGTCAGGCGAATCTCTGTGAGTTCAAGGCCAGACTGGTCTACAAGAGAGATCCAGGACAGGTGCCAACTGTGTCTCAAAAAACAAACAAACAAACAAACAAACAAACAAACAAACAAAAAAGGAAAGAAAGCAGGCTGAGTAAGCCACGGGGGATAAGTTAGCAAGCAGCACCCCTCCATGGCTTCTGTAACCGCTCCTGCCTCCATGTTCTGGCTTGAGTTCCTGCCCTGACTTCCCTCAATGGACAAACTATAATCTGGATGTGCCAGCCAAATAGATCTTTTTTCTCCACGTTGACTTTTCTTATGGTGCTTATCACAGCAATAGAAAATAAACTAAGACAGTGTATAACGACTTGAGGTTAATGAGGATTGCTTGTATACTGACTTTGACAGTAAGTAATAACGGCTGTAACTGAAAAAAAATGAAATTCTGATATTGCCAAAGAGATTCTGGAAGATTTTGATTTGCTCAAGGAGGCTTTCTTTACATTGTAAAAGGGACATGAGGAACAAGAATAGGACTTTATTGGGATTGGCCCACTTCAATTCTTCTTTCTTTTGAAATTTGGTCTCCAGTAACAGACAGGTTACAGTACACATGCTTTTTTCCTAGAAGCCCATTAAAGAAGATGCTCATAAATCCAAATATTTTGATTTTCTCAAATTTTCTAGTAAGTTAGAGGCAGAAAGAACCATTGACTTTTCTTCATTCTGTGAAAGGAAGGAAAATGAGAGGTTGGTCTGTTTTCTTTTGTTTGTTTGTTTTTTAAGATAGGATGGTCTCATGTGTCTCAGGCTAGCCTCAAACTCACTATGTAGTGAATTTCTGATCCTCCTTTCCCAAACACGTAAGCGCTATGATTAGAAGTATAAGCCACCACACCCAGTTTATGTAGCCCTGGGGACTGAAGTCAGGGCTTTGTGCATGTTAGGCAAATATTCTACCAACTGACCTACATCTCCAGCTCCTATCTAATTCTGGTGTTTTATGAAAATCCACCATTCCATGTCTGAAGAGATCTGGTATTTATCCTAGGCTACTCTGCCTCCTCTTTCCAGTACATTTCCTGTCTGCCCTGGCTACAGACTATAGTACAGGACACTCCACATTTGCTTGTAGATGACAATTCATTGGCACCAGAACCCTGGCCTGAAAGTAGGGAGGTCTGAGCTCCAGTTTTAGCTGTTACCAACATGCCATGCAACTTTGAGGAAAATTCTTTCTACTGCCCAAGAATCTATTTTCTTCTCATTTGTAACAAGGAGGAATATTTTTAATGCCCTCCCTTAATTCTTCATGCCCATTAGTCTTCATAAAGAGGCTTAATCAAATGTTATCAGCAACCTTCAAACCCTATGGTCTCTGTAAAAACAATTCCTTTTGTAAAAACAATATCCTACATCTGTAAAATGATGCATGTATGAGATAACTCATTATATCAGTTGACTATATTACTCAAATATTGGAACCATTCACTTGTCCTTCAACAGGGAAACTACTTAATAAAGCTTGGTATAGTTGCATAATGGATTGTACATCTATAAAAAGTAGTAAAAATATCCCTGGTAAAAAGCGAAAGACATTTAAATTATATATATTTTTTGAGACAGGGTCTCACTATGTAGCATGGAACTCACTACACAGACCAGGCTGATTGAAGTCTTAGAGAATTATCTGTCTCAGTCTGTATTTTTTTTATTATTTTTTTTATTTTTGTTTCTCGAGGCAGGGTTTCGGTTTTGGTGCCTGTCCTGGATCTTGCTCTGTAGACCAATCAGGCTGGCCTTGAACTCACAGAGATCTGCCTGGCTCTGCCTCCTGAGTGCTGGGATTAAAGACGTGTACCACCACTGCCCCGGCCTGTCTCAGTCTCTTGAACACTGAAATTAAAAGTGTATGCTATCATACCTAGCCATATTTTTATATTTTTAAGGTTTGTGAATGTGTTGTCTTCTCAAAAATTAAACTCTCAAAATTCATGCACATGACTACTAGTAAGCAAGGGAGATGGTTGAAATTAGTGAACCAAAACTCAGGGGTCCAGAACCTACAATTTCTCCAATATGTTCTCGTGCAAGTAGTCAGTGAATCCCACTTTCAAAATCACTTGCCCAAAGTCTTTACAAAATGGGAAAGAGGACAAAGACACCTGTGGATTACAATTTGAAAAGGCCTTCTCTTTCCCAATTCCTGACCCAATCTCTCCCACCTCTCTGGAATCACAAGTCTTGCAGATCCACACCTTCCATTTTCTTATACCTCCTAGGGATGTTCCTTCTTAGAGAAATCCTGAAAGATTTTTTGGTTTTAATTTTTAAGACAGGATTTCATGTAACCCACTGTCTTAGTTACTTTTCTTGCAGCAAAGAGACACTATAACCAAGGTAACATATGAAAGAAAGCATTTAGTTTGGGGGTTTGCTTACAGTTTCAGAGGATGAGTCCATGATCATGGTGGATAGTATGGCAGCAGGCAGGCAGGCATGGCACCTGAACAGTAGCTGAGCACTTACATCTTATCTGCAAGTTGGGGGCAAGGAGATAACTAACTGGGAATGGCAAGGGCTATTGAAACCTCAAAGCCCACCCCTAGTGACATACCTCCTCCAACAAGGCCACCCCTCCTAATCCTTTCTAAACAGTTCCACCAACTTGGAACCAAGTATTCAAATATATGAGCCTATGAGGGCCGTTCTCATTCAAACCACCATCCCCAGGCTGGCCTAGAACTCAATTATATAGGAAATAATGACCTTAAATTTCTGATTCTCCTGCTACAACCTCTCAAACTCTGGGTTTATAAGCACATGCCATTATGCTGCATGGAATCCAGGGCTCCATACATTCTAGGGAAGCACTCTATCAACTGAGCTCCATTTCCCAGCATTTGTGATAGTTCTTGGCAGTGGGAGACAATGCTCCAGCAGTTCTATTTGTATGTCAGTGTCAGCAGCTTTTCTAAGCACAAGATCAGGTCAGCACGGTCTGCATACTTAGAGGAATAAATGTTGTTGGGAAACAGAAAATCCTCTCGGAAAGACAGGATCAAGGAAAGATTTCACTTGCCTGCACCCTGCTGCCAGCTGGACAGAGCAGTGGTGGCCTTTGCAAAGCTAGCCACAGGAACAGTGGCAGTAGTACCACCCTAACCTTGTGCTCAGGACACTTGCCTAGGGATTTCATGAGTATGTGTAGTATGCTTGGAGTTGGCTTACATTTATCTTTTAATGGCCTTAAAAAAATAATGTTAGGGGCTAAAAGGACAGCTCAGTATTTAATAACACCTCCTACTCTTGTGGAGGACCCAGATTCAATTTCCAATACCCACCCACCTGGTGGCTCACAACCACCTCCTGTAACTCAGTTCCAGGGAATCCAACACCCTCTTCTAGTCTCCATGGGCTCCTATGTGAATGAACATAAACCCATACAGGTACACATATGAACAAATGAAAAACAAAAGATAACATTAAAAGGTATTTCATTTATGTATACCTCATTTGCTTCTTGCTAACTAAGCCAACAGAATGGGAATGAACTGCATTGCTTACCTTTTGCATATGTAGAAAGAATTATGAAGGTCAATTCAGTAACCATAGGTCACACAGCTGATAAGTAAGACTCATTGGTGACCTAGGATGACAGTCTGATGCTAGAGTCTATGCTTTTATTTTCTTCACTGTGCCATCTCCTTTTGGTGATACTAATGATGGCGAGGTAATCTTGCTCAAAGGGAAGGTCAAAGAGACCCACAAAGGGAGTGGGGTGGTGATGGCACACGCCTTTAACCCCGGCATTTGGGAGGCAGAGCCAGGTGGATCTCTGTGAGTTTGAGGCCAGCCTGGGCTACAGAGTGAGTTCCAGGAAAGGCACAAAGCTACACAGAGAAACCCTGTCTCGAAACTGCCCTCCCCAAAGACCTATAATGGGTTTCTGCAACACTGTCAAAAGACTCCGAGAATATGTGTTGCTCTCACCCTGTCTTGCTCTGGCCTGCCGTTCCTGAGGGGTTTTGTTTGCTTATTTTTGTTTTGTTTTGTTTAAGACAGGGTCTTACCATGTAGTGAGATTTGGGTTTTTTGAGTTTTTGTTTTGTTTTGTTTTTGTGACTGGTTTTGCAGAGACCCAGTTCTCTCCCTTTGGTGTACTCATAGAAATTGGTGTTTCCATTGGACTATTTACCTAGATCTCATCTTGAGCTTCCTCCTGATTGGTGACTTTTGACTCATCTTTGTCTTCAAGCTCAGAAGTTCTCAGTGTGTTCTAGCCAGATTCCCAGTATCATGATCCCAATATCAATATAGAATCCTGGGATGTTGTAGCTCTGCTACAAAGAGGAAAACTGACTCTTCACCCCTTCAGAGCTGTCTGCATCTGCTGGCCCCTTTCACATAGTCTAACATGAAGGCCTCCTAATTTTTTTTAATTTTTAATTTTTTTGGTTTTTAGAGACAGGATTTCTCTGTGGAACAGTCCTGGCTGTCCTGAAACTCACTCTGTAGCCCAGGCTGGCCTCCAACTCACAGAGATCTGCCTGCTTCTGCCTCCTGAGTGCTGGGATTAAAGGCCATTTTAAACATCTTCTTGACATTAGTGAAGTGCTAGGGGCTGTGTGCAGGTAACCGTCTTCTCTCTTTTGCTGCTTTGACCACATCATTCCTTCTTTTTCCTGAAACCACTGACCAAGTCTCTTGTGAGAACATCAGAACGACTATGCCAGAACATGGTCTATTTACACATAATTGACTGCATGGATTCTGGAGCCTCACCAAACACCCATGAATTTTGTTTTGTTTGGTTTTAGACAGGATCTCATGTGTCCCAGAATGTCCTTGAACTCACTACATTGTCAAGTATGACCTTGATGTTGTACTTGGCTTTTTCTTTTCTTTTCTCTTCATTGAGATGGGCTCTTACATAGCCTAGACTACCTTCAACCTTGTTATGACCCAAGGCTGTCCTGAAACTCCCAATCTTTCTGCCTCCACTTCCCATGTGTTATAATTACAGGCGTGGTACATTTTATCTGATGAATGCCTGAGTTTTACAACCTTTACAACATCTACGATATTGGGTAACATACTAAATATCTTTATCTCCCATTATCTCTCCTAACATGAAAATAGTTATCAAGTTGTTATAAGAAATGAATTAATATGTATAAGGTACTTAGAACAGTGTTTGACAGTAGTGAGTGCTACTGTAAATATTAAACACATAAATAATATATGTTCATAAAATAATTATCTGTTGAATATCTTTGAGCTAGCCAGGGCTTGACAAATATTTTCCATAGAAGGGTACATAATAATTACTTTTAGTTTTTAGGCCATATGATCTTTTAAAAATTAAACTTCTCAAATCTACTATTATAGCATGAAAGAAGACATGGATGATATGTAGATAAACAACTATAGCTGTATGTGAGTACATTTTTGTTTTACAAAATAAAGTGGGATGGATTTAAGCCATAGGTCACTGACCCCTCTGCCAGTGAATATGACAATATGAAAGACTCATAAAATTATTCTAATTAGGATAGAAGACAAATATTTCACAAAAATGATGGAGTCTTTCTGGGGTATCAGTTGCTGGGGATATCTTTCTGTGTGCTGTGAATGTGTTGCTCTGATTGATTGATAAATAAAATGCTGATTGGCTAGTAGCCAGGCAGGAAGTATAGTATAGGCGCCATAAGCAGAGAGGAGAATTCTGAGAAGTCAGGAGATGCTGCCAGCTGCCACTGCCATGAGAAGTAAGATGTAAAGATACCAGTAAGCTACAAGCCACATAGCAAGGTATAGATTATAGAAATGGATTAATTTAAGATATAAGAACTAGATAGCAAGAAGCCTGCCACAGCCATACAGCTTATAAGTAATATAAGTCTCTGTGTGTTTTCTTGGGTCTGAGCAACTACAGGAGCCTGGTAGACACAGGAAAACTCAAAGTACAATCGGAAAAGTCTTTTCTGAGAAAGTAGTATCAAGATGACACTAAAGATGGACTTAACCAGGTAAAGCAAGGCCAGGAAATAGCATAGGTGAGATATACTACCTCAAAGACATCACCCTCAAAAACTACAGATGTGGAGCTACAGTGATGGCTCAGCAGTTAAAAGCATTGGTTATTCTT
Source organism: Onychomys torridus (assembly GCF_903995425.1). Classification (NCBI taxonomy): domain Eukaryota; kingdom Metazoa; phylum Chordata; class Mammalia; order Rodentia; family Cricetidae; genus Onychomys; species Onychomys torridus. The sequence goes on along the minus strand of NC_050466.1, from coordinate 124,725,018 downwards.
CAAGAGTACCCCAGTTCAATTCCCAGAGCATATATGGTATTAAGAAACACCTGTAATTCCAGTTCTAGGGGATCTGACAACCTCTTTGGGTCTCTGTCAACACCAGGCAATCACTATGGCATATATACACACATGTAGACTTTGGTGGTTTAAATGTGAATGGTCCTCATAAGCTCATATGCTTGAATACCTAGTTGGTGGAACTCCTTGGGAAGGATTAGAAGATGTGGCCTTGTTGGAGGAGGTATGTCACTGGAAGTGGGCTTTGGGGTTTCAAAAGACTGGCACCACTTATACTTAGTTCTTTCTGCCTCCTGCTGTGGATCAAGATATGAACTCTCAGATGCTCCAGCCAACATTCTTGCTGCTTGCTGCCACACAATGATGGACTCAACCCTCTAAAATTTTAAGCCTAATTAAATGCCTTCTTTCATAAGTTGCCTTGGTCATGTCATGCTGTTTTATTACAGCAACAGAAAAGTAACTAATATAGAGGCAAAACACCTGTGCACATAAAAATAAATAATAAGCAAACAAATAACTTTTGAAACTGAATCCCATGGACTAGAGATATGGCTCAGTGGTTTAAAGCACTTGTTCTTCCAGTGGACCTGGGATTGATTTCCAGTAACCACATGGTAGCTTATAACCATATATAACTCCAATCCCAGGGGATCTGATGCCCTCTTCTGACCTCTATGGGCACCAGGAACTTACATGATACACAAACATACATACATGTAAGCCAAATACATACACACATTAAATAAATCTTTTAAAGAACTAAAAAATGAATGCCTAAGTGCTTCCCATGTTACTGTTCATCTAGCTAAGGGAAAATTATGAAGATGTTTGTGTTTTAAAACAGGGTATCACTATGTAGTAGAAGATCAATGTGGCCTTGACACACAGAAATGCACCTGCCTCATCCTCCCACGTGTCTGGATTAAAAATGTGTGCCACCAACCTTGGCCCAATAACTAAGAATTTTATCCAATATATTGTGGTTTTTAAGTTATCCCTCAGTATCTAGAACTGGAATTACACATGGGAGCTGGAAATCAAACTAAGATTCTCTGGAAGAGTAGACCACTTTTAACCATGGAGCCATCGCTCCAACCATGGTTACATTTTTTGTTGGGTGGAGTTGAGACAGGTTCTCACTTTGTAGCCTCTGCCTTCTGAGTGTTGGAATTGAAATTGTGCATCATCAGGCCCAGCCAATCTAAAATTTTTTAAACACACATGTCCAAGAGTCTGGGCTGTACAGTTTATATTCAAGTCTTATTTAGCCTTGAAGGTCTTGATGCGACCATTTAAGTTCTAGAAACTGAGGCTCAGAAATAGTCAGTGACATCTCTAAGATCAAAATGCTAGTAAGTAAGGGCTGCAGAGATGGCTCAGTGATTAAGGGCACTTCCAGTGAACCTAAGTAATTCTCATCACCCATGTCAGGCAGCTTACAACTATGTGTAACACCAACTCCAGAAGATCACGTGCCCTCTTATGGCTTCCAAGGGAACTTGTACATATGTGGTAGATACATACACAGAGAGAGATACACACACACACACACATAAAAAAATCTGAAATAAAATCTAGTAAGTAGAGCAGTCATGATTCAAACTCCAGACTCTTAAATCCTTAGCAATATATTATACTGTTTCCTCCATGCATTAAATATCGAATTTTAATGGCATCCTCTCTACCTTTTTCCACTAAAGAGAAGCAATCTTTTGAAGGCTCTGTTATTTCACAGCCCTTGATTCCAAGATGGTTACTACTCTAGACCTTTTCTAGCTCATTGTGCTATTGGAGATGCAACTTATACACGGTAGTCCAGGCCTATCAGCATATAGGGCAAGTATATGGATTTTGTCAGGACTGGCATTATGAATGAGTCATATAATATAAACATCTGGGGTGGAGAGAAGCTCAGTGGTAGAGCATATACTTAGCATGCACAAGGATTCCAAGTTTAATCATGAGCAGAATAGAAAATAAAAATTGAAAGGGAAATAAAGATCTAATCTTTGTGGAGCTCTGATATGCCAAACACTGCTAAATTCTTTATAGTCATTAATTATTTTATTCAATCATCATGCCAGGGCCAGGGTACCAATAATGTAATCATTCCCGTGATGTGGGTAATGAAACAGAAGCAGAAACCTCCTTTGCTCAAGGGATGGAGGAAACGTCTTTGCTCGCTAGAATATGCCTGAGTAGTTCCTCTCCTCTGTGAATTCCGGTGATTGAAGAAGTACTAGTTTTTATTAAAATGCAAATCTCCCTGGAAGAGGTGATGCATTCAGCCTTCCCAAGCTACACCTCAGTTGGAATTAACATATTGCAGTTCCTTTCTCAACACAGAGAAGCCTAGAGAGAGCAAGGACACATTGAGGGAGGGAACCGATTGTGGACAGGATTTACTGACTAATGCAATGTGGGCAAAAGCCAGAGAGCTGGCCTTCAGCTTTGTTTCCAAATTGCTCACTTGGAGGAATCATCTACCACCCACTTAAAGCAATTCAAAAGCAACAGGGCTGAGGGTAGGTAACTCAGTGGTAAAGTGTTTTCCTGGCAATCCACAGGACCTGGATTTAGTCCCCTGCACTACAAAAACAGAAACAAAAGGTAAAACAGAAAAGACTGAGAAAAAATGCTTTGTGTCCATTATTACTTAAGCCTTCTTAGTAATGGTTTAGTAATCACCCTTGAATCGGTATTTCTGTTTTAGCTGGCATCCCATGTTGCCACCTAAACTAGTCAAGGGAAAAAGAGAAAAGAAATGTGTAAAGAAATCATCCCCACATGTTCCATCCTGCATCCTCCCTTTCTCTACTCCCACCTCCAACTGAAAATAGAGCTGGAAAATGGAAAGGAGCTTTGTGTGGAAGACAGCAGGCGGCTCTCGCAAATAAGGTGGGCTCTAGTGACATGCTTGGAGACCACACAGCTTCTGTTAATATACACAAAAACATCACTCCCAACCTGGGCTCTCCACATTGACTCTAACCCCAACAGATATGTACCTTGTGATACACAGGTCCGTAGATCTGTTCTCAATGGAGAATTGCCCAGGCTTAGGAAGAAGATTTCAACCTGCCATTCCATGCTCTTCCTCCCTCCTTTTGTTCCTAATCAGTGCGGGCTTTGCTTCAGCAATGTTTGTGTGTGTGTGTGTGTGTGTGTGTGTGTGTGTGTGTGTGTGTGTGTGTATCTGTTTACATGCCTGTTGCTGTGTTTGTCAGTAGAAGGAAAGGAGTTAAAAGAAAGAGAAAACATCTGTCATAGTTTGAGACCACCCACCAGAGTGGCCTGACTTTAGGGCATGCTCTAGTAGTCCTGGTTTGAAACATGAACCTGAGGAGAAGCCTGATTCCCTTTTTCTTCCACTTCCTCAAAGTCAAAGGCAGTTTTGTCAGGGTAGGAAAGTGGGAGAAATAAAGATGGAGTGGTGCCCGGTGACTTACGGCTTCTGCCAGGTTGATTTTCTGTTTACTGAAATCAGTCTGCCTCTCTTAGTAGCAGAGCAAGCTTGCTCACTATCATTCATTAGAGCTTCACTCTAGTAAGGCCTATAGACTTGCCTATTAGTGTCCAGTGTTCCTAAGTAGCATAATCACATGTATAACACATCTAGAATCCCATTGCTCCCAAGAGACCTTCTGTAACATGCTAGGAGTCTGTTCCTCCTCAAGGGGAGGAATCCTCTCTCTGTCTAGGATCACAAACAAGTTTTACTTGGTTTACCAATCCTAGCTGAATGGTAGTTAGCTGCCGTCTTAAGAGAGTTTTCAAAGTGCATTTGGCTCAGTGGAGAAATGTGTGTGCATGATCACTGAGGCCTGCTATGGGTTGGCAAGGAAGGAAGGTATGCATGAGAGTATCAGTTCTCATCTAGGCCTGAGGAATCCAAAAAGGACAGCTAAGAAATGTGGGGTATGCTCTGAGTCGGCTAAGGGCTGGCTGGTTAGGGACATTCCTTCAAACATCTGAGGGAATGAAGTAATTCACCAGGAAGGTTGCCCAATGAAGTTATTTGTGGTGGAATCCAGAACACATTCCTGCCCTGTGCTGAGAGTGGTATTGCCTGTATTGTTTATCATCTATTCGCCGGCCAGCTCCCACCTGCTGGGTGTTGCATGGGTACTGATGGGGCCCAGCAAAGATGAATGAAGGCGTGCCTGAGCAAATTTTTTTTCTTTTATCTAGTGGGAGTGAATGAAATGCAAATTAATACTTAAACCATGGGCTGGAAAGATGGCTCAGCAGATTGTAAGTCAGTTCACAACCACCTGTAACTCCAGCTCCAGATCTGATATTCTCTTCTGGCCTCCATGGGCACTGCATGCAAATGGTACACATACAGATAGACACACATACAAAATATAAAAACAAAAAACAAACAAACGAAAGCAAAATAGTTCCATAGATAGGAGCAAGTGCTGTGAGAACACTTTAGGGAGAATGTTGTAGGAGGAGCAATGAGAAATGAGATGAGCTGTAACCCATAGGGGTTCAAGCCAGGGACTTGGAGACGGTGTTTCTTTGGAGTTGCCTTGTGAACTAGGCCCCAGGACAAGAACTAGATAGTAGTGTGTGGAGAGGATGGTGAGGAAATGCCTCCTTAAAGGTCTCACTGCCTGTGGTCTAAGGGCTAGCAATCCCATTGAAGAAGATGATATACCTGTCAAATGACTTGGAGTAACCAGTGTGTCTGGTTGTAAGCCAGAAGCTGTACTTCAGTGGCATCGATATGGTCTAGCCTTTCCCATAGAGGAACACGTCATTGAGATGAGACTTTCTTTTATAGTTTCACATTGTACTAACTCACACTTCACATCCAACCAGAGCCTGCTTGCTTACTTTCATTTACGTTTTGAAGCATTTTACTTATTTCCAATGAGTAACACATACAAATGGTGCAAAAGATTCCAGAATATGAATAAAAAAATAAGCTTTCCAGGTTGAAGGTATGGCTCAGTGGTTAAGAGCACTGGCTGCTTATCCAGAAGTTCTGAGTTCAATTCTCAGCCACCACATGATGGCTCACAACTACCTATAATGGGATCTGATTCCCTCTAACTGGCATTCAGGTGTACATGCTGAAAGAGCATTCATAATTCATATAAATAAATCTTTAAAAAAATAAGCTTTCCTTCTGGATAATGTAATGTCTAATTCTGTGTGTTTACATGTATGCACATTGCCAACAAACCTAACATCAGAATGTGTTACCAAATTCTTCAATTGGATGCATGAAAAGTGAGATTGTAGAGGCCGTGAATACAGCTCATTGAGTGAGTATAAGGCTTTGAGTCAAAAGAAAGGATGGGGAAAGAAAGAAAAAGAAAAGAGATATCAAGATTTCATTGAGATAATGTTTTTAACTTTTTTAATAATGAGCAAAATTAACCATCTTTTCACACATTTAAGATTCATTTACATTTTCTTTTCTGAGACCTGTTTTTTCAATCCCAACCCCCTATTTTTTCTTGCCTTAGTGTTTGGTCTATTCCCCACCTCCTATTATTTTTTAGTAGCTCTTTAAAATTCTGTGTTGTCCTTGTTGGTCTTTTGAGACGGTAACTAATGGTGTCGAATTGGCCTTGAATTCACTATGTAGTTGAGGATGATAGTGAACTTCTGACCCTCCTGACCTAGTGAGTGATGGAATTACAGATGTGTGATGCCATGTTCAGTTTGCATGCAGTACTGAGGATTGAATCCTGTGCTTTGGGTATGCTATGCAAGCACTCTACCAATTGAGCTACATCCCAACCCAAGACATTAGCTGTTTGTGGTATAAGTTGCAAATATTTTTCTCTAGCTTAAGAGTCTTGCGGTTCAGCCATGGTACATTTAATAAGTTCTCTCATTTCTCAGCTGGCACATACAAAGACTGGTACTGAGGATTCTTTCCTGTCTCTGTATCCTGGGGAAGTTTCTTCCTTGCCTACCCCTTACACTCTGAATTCTATTTTGTCATTCCTTGCTGAAATATAACCTGGTAAATGATTGTGTGTCTTTTTCAAGTCAATAAATCTGTCAGAATCTGATTAAAACTAAGATCCAATTGTAGCAGACTTTCTTTGGGCCACCAGCCAGTTCCCAAATCATGACATAGAGACTTATTATTAGTTATGAATGCTTGGCCTTATCTTATGCTTGTCCCACTAGCTCTTTAACTTAACTTAACCTGTTTCTCTTCATCTGTGTTTTGCCTCAGTTTTTTTTTTTTTTTAACCTTTCTTTCATTCTGTGTGTCCTACTCTGGCTGGCTGGAGGATGCCTAGCTGGCTGGCCCCGGGCATCTCCCTCTCTTTATCCCTTGTTCTCTCTCTCTCCCTCTCATTCTCTCATTCTCTGGAGCCTAAATTCTTCATCCTACTTATTCTCTCTGCCTGCCAGCCCCACCTATCCCTCTACGGTCTAGCTATTGGCTTTTCAGCTTTTTATTAGACCAATCATATGACTTAGGCAGACAATGTAAAACAGCAACACATTTTCACGTAATTAAACAAATGCAGCATAAACAAATGTAACCAATCTTTACATAGTTAAAGTAATATTCTGTAACACCCAATGCCTGGAAATAGATTCACATGTAACATACCTACTACTTTGCCTCTACTTTTAAGGAGTTCATAACCCACCTAAAGAGTAACAGGGTTTTGTGGGAGTTTCATGATTTGGGGGGTGTGTGTGTGTGTGTGTGTGTGTGTGTGTGTGTGTGTGTGTGTGTGCTGTGCACATCAGGGACTGAAACTAAGATTTCACATACGCTAAGCATACATTCAGATACTGAGTTGTCCTAATACTAGGAGTATGGTGTCTTGAAGTGTAGTCTAAAGACAACCTCTGGGGGATCTTGTTTAAAATGCAGATTCCCTGGACTGAAGGAACCAGACTTTGCAAACATACAGAAGCATAGACATGCATTTAAACATAGTCGTGTAATCTGAAGACATACTAAAACAATTCTCACAATTTAGGGATATTTGTGGGTCCATGTTAAAAGTCCATTTAAAAAAAATCTTTTGTTTTTAAAGTGCTTGGGCTCAAAGCCAGGGCATCACACATACCAAGTAAGGTGTGCACCAGTGAGTTTACATTCCTAGCCCAGAGCATATTTGAATTCTGACAGGAACATTTGAAAGATGAAAAGTTCCAGAATGAAGCTGTAAACATACAGTGATTGATGAGGAAAGTGATACTTATTCACAGAACTTTCAAATTATACTGTGTGGTCAGTCATTTTAACATTAATACTCGAGTTTGTGTGTGTGTGTGTGTGTGTGTGTGTGTGTGTGTGTGTGTGTGTGTGTTTGAGAGAGAGAGAGAGAGAGAGAGAGAGAAGGAGGGACTATCACACATATAGTTGTCTTTACTGTTTTCTATATGTAGATTAAAAAACTTTTCTATTCCCTCTCTCCTTCCCTCCCTCCTTTCTTCTCTCAAACTACAAGCAAAATACATCTTAGCTTGAGCAGGAGTACCTTTGAAAAGCAAAGTGACTTTATCAGAGCCCCGAATCCCACATGAATAGGCAGCTAATAAAGGTAATTTGACTGGCATTGGATTCTTTTTCATAGTGGAGTGTGCTGAGGGGAAACTGTCATTCAGTTGTTAAGATCTCAGCTTTTGCTTTCTGGGCAGGAACATTCTTTCAGGTTGGTAACAGCTTCACCTCTTATAGGCAGCTTTCCCCCTGGAGACCCACTGGCGTTTGGCTGATCAATGTCTGCTCTTTCTTCTCACGGAAAACACAATGTGGTCTGGCTACTCTATTAGAGAAGAGCCTCTCTATTGTGAGCGTCTACCAAGAAACAAATACCCATACAATTTGCAGAGAATGTCAGGAGTCTGTTAAGTTCCTGAGACCATCTATGAACCCACTTGGGGACTACTTCCTGAATTAGTCATGGACTGAGGAACATCTGTGTAGCAAGTCTTTCTCTGTACCACCAGCTCCCAAATAATGACATGCAGACTCATTAATTATTGAAGCTCGGCCTTAGCTTAGGCTTGTTTCTGACTATAACTTAAATTAACCCATTTCTTTTCATCTACATGCTATTACATGACTTGTGGCTTTTACCTCTCCTCCTGCATGTCCTATTTACTCTGCATTGAGCTGGCAACTCCCTCTTTCTTCTTCTCAGAGCTCTCTCTGTCCAGAAGTCCCATCTATACCTCTTGCCTAGCTATTGGCCATTTAACTTTTTATTAAACTAATCACAGTGACATATCTTTACACAGTGCAATCAAATACCTCACAACACATCTGAATGACTGTGTTAGAAATCCCAGTGCTTAGGTGTTTTAGTTAGGGTTACTATTGCTGTAATGAAACTCCATGACCAATGCAACTTGGAGAAGTCAGGACTCAGGGAGGACAAGAACTCAAGGAGGGTAAGAACCTGGAGGCAGGAGCTGATGCAGAGACCATGGAGGAGGGTTGCTTACTGGCTTGCTTCTCACAGCTTGCTCAGTCTGCTTCTTTACAGAACCCAGGACCATCAGCCCAGGGATGGCACCACCCACAATGGGCTACCTACCACAACGTAAGTCACTAATTAAGGTTTGCCTACAGCTTGATCTTACAGAGGTGTGTTTTTAAAATTGTGGTCCTCTCTGATGACTTTAGCTTGTATCAAGTTGACAAAACCATGCAGCACACTAGGCTTTGCTCCAATGGACCAAACCAGAATCCATGGAGCTTCTGTTTCTATAAATTCACCAAGTGGTTCTGAAACACATAGTAATGTCTGAGAGGTACTAACTCTACGTGAAGAATCTGCTAAAGATGTCTTTCCTGTGTGCATTGAGGAGATCCTATAGTTTGCACTGGAGTCCTTTTTGAACCACGACTTTTCCATCAGGGTGGACAGTATCTTCAAATTCAAAGCCCAAAGAAACTGTCCCTCCCTTAAACTGTTTTGTCATGTATTTTTGTTGTAGAATAGACAAGTAACTACTACAGTGTGTCCCACACAGCTTTAAGAGTTAAGGCTAATCTTTGTTCCTTGTGTCAGAGCCCGTTTTGTTAGCTCGCGATCACAAAGAACGACAAGGAAAGCGGACATAGGAAGGGCTAGCAAATAAAATGAACGGAGAAGAAACAGCACCCTGTAAGGGAAAGGGGGCTTGAAAATGAGTTGCCAAGGAGCATTCTGGATCAGAGGTTCTTTTACATCCTGGCAACAGGTCATTTTGGTTCCTCCCATATGTGAATTAAGCCCTGAGCTGGTACAAATCAGCTTGGTGAATTTGAATGTGGCAAGGAGTTCTGATTGGTTGATGGGAAGCCCACAGGTAAGAAAAAGGCCTGCCATACATTGCAAGGGGAAAAGCTGGAATGAGCCAGTCTTTTTGGATTTCAGTTGTCAAGCTCACTTGATTGGTCAGGGTTTCTGATGAAACCTTGGTGCTCTCAGAGATACATGTCCTGCCAGGACATGCAGACATTTTTGTTTTTCTTGGGCCTGTAACCCTGACTACCTGCCTATGGAATAAGGCTACCTTGTCTCTGACTCCTGCCACTAAGACACTGCTTTGTTTCATCCCAGACCAGACAGGGATCATGCTGGTAGGTCAGGTAGACCCAGGAGATGAGCATATTCAATAACCAGCTAGAAAGCTATTCACTGGATTGTCTTTCTGCACACAGCCTTTCTGAACCCTCCAAAAATCTAAACATAGGCTTAAACATTGACAGTGGCCAGCCTGCTGCAGCTCAGCAGGGAAAAGAGGCTCAGGTGAACCAAGGCCTGTTGAATAATAGACCATCTGGCCATGGCAGCCTGCCTAGGTTTCAGTAGGCTCCAGAGCATTTGGGATAAAGACACCCTTTTCTTAGCTCCATCCTCCAGCCCCAGTCCCCAGTCCCCTGAAAGCTTAGTCAGGGGCTACCCTCTGGGGAGCTGCCTGACTCTGCAGGCCAGGCGCTCTCTGTCAAGCAGCTTTCCTCCCAGCAAGGAATCTTCGAAGAGCTGGCAGGCCAGCCTTTCTGTGAGCACGTGCAGCCGAGAAGGGGGCTGGGCATGAACAGGCTGCTATGTGCACACCGATGACTGGAGGCCCCACACAAGAGCCACTGCTGGATCCGTTTGGCAAGAGATGCATGCTATGCTTCATGGAACTGAGGCAGGAGAGCAAACCAGAAATTATGGGGACATGCGAAAGGGCAGAGCTCATTATCCCAGGATCTGAGAAGAGCTCTTGGCAACTGAGAGGCAAGGATTCCAGCACAATTAACAACATCTGCTGTAAAGTCTGCCTGCATCAGACTTAATATTCCTTTGATATATAGACATTTGATGTTAAAATCGCACTGGATGTGTAGGAGCTCAGGTAGAACCTCTTTCCTTTCTCCATGCACTGCCTGAGAATCTCAAACAAAACTTTGGTTACAGTAAAGCCATGGCATCCCACCTTCCTATAGCCCTTTGGGCTGGGCTTTTACTTTAGTAATTGTAATCCTGTCAGGCCCCAAGTCCAAACACCTGATAATTGAATAACTTCAAATCCCACCAGAACCCCATATATGACTCTTTGTAACAATGATCTATGTCTTGCCTTTGAAGAGCCTGTACCCACTTTTGAGTTTATCTGACTTTCTGAGACTCAACTTTGAGAAGCCCACTCCCATGTGCTCAGATGTTGCTTCTTCTGATCAACCACCCCTCTTTCTCCTAATCTTCATGCTTAAGCCTACATTAAAATATCTTTAATAAAATCTCCAACTCTGCTTTGTAATCTGTCTACTCCTGAAATTATTTTCAAAATCATTTTCAGCGTGGAAGCCAAAGAGTTCTGGTTTGGTCTGAGTTGAAGTCTCTACAATTCTTGTGGAACTTCTCAAGCTGCTGAGGGTGACAACGGGGAGCTGTGCCTGTTTTATCTATACCCCCAAATGCCAAAAGGACAACAAAAGCATACTTGGAGGTAACCACCTTTGATGAAGGGTCTGCTTTGCTGCCCAAAATGGTTCATCTACCAATTCCACAAGGAGCCACTGGGCCCCACAGGCAAAAAAAAAAACACATAGAAAGCATCCCATAAGACACTTTTTAAAAAAAATTTTTGAGACAAGGCTTCATTCTGTAGCCCAGGCTGTCCTCAAACTCAAAGCAATTCTCTTGCCTCAACTTCCCAAGTGCTGGCATTATATGCACAAGATTTCTTTATAACTGCAGCAGTAAATATTTCTCACTTGGCATGGCTTGGCATAGTCTGAAGTCAGTCCATTTTGGCCTTCTATTTCTCTGGCCACTGCTAGAATAAGTTAAAAAAAAAAAACCCACCATGTTCCTAGGCAAACTGCCCTAGCTGAGTCATTTAGAGGGAAGCAGTAGGATGAAAAGCAGTTAAGGATTTGTGAAGGGTGGCTGGCTTATAACCCAATTAGAATTTCAAAGGCGGAAGCCTAGAGCCTAAATTAATTTAGAACGGCAGCTTATCTTGCCAACACTCACCTCAGAATTTATACTGTCTCTTTCTATCTCAAATTACATGAGAGTACTCTAAATCAGAGAGGGCTTCTGAATGATCTTTGCCATGGGCTGGTGATGCCTGATAACAAAAGGGCTTCCCACCATCCGGTTTGTGCATTGATCTCTTTGCTGACAGGTCTTCACTCACTGACAGCCACCTCCTTGAGCAAAGCTGTTTGTGGGAAATGATGCATTGCCCCCCACAACCTACTCTGGAGGTGGGCTAAGTGGCCTTGTTCCTTAGTGCTTCTTCCTCTTCCAGTCACACTGAAATCTCTGTTCCTTTGAAACTCCTTCTCCCCTTGGGCATTATGGTCTGTCACTAAAGTGTCATTCAATGAATAAGTGGGAGCTCGCCTCTCTGTCTTCCTGTTCCATCCCAAACTCTTCCATCTTTCAGCATCTCCATTTAGCATTTGGAATTCCTGTTTACATTCTCCCCACAAGAAACAAAGTGTGTGTGTGTGTGTGTGTGTGTGTGTGTGTGTGTGTGTGTGTGTGTACTCTTTTTTTGAGATAGGGTCTCATGTAGTTCAGACTTATCTTAAACTTGCTGTATAGCCAGGGATGATCTTGAACTTCCTGATTCTCTTGTCTCCACCTCCTGAGTTCTGGGATTATAGGCATGTACCACCATGCCCACTTTATGTGGTACTGAGGAACTAAACCAAGCTTTTGGGCATGCTAGACAAGCACTATGGCAACTGATTAGCACCGCAAGCCCATGTATGTGTACATAGATATTTGTTTACCATTTTAGATGGGTTCCATGCCACCCAGGCTGGCCTGACCGCCATTATGTAGCCTATGCTGACCTCAAGCACAGGAACCTCCTGCTTTGCTCAACAGAATCCTGGGATTGCTGGCATGTGTCCTGCTGCGAAGTGATATTTTTTATTAAAATGTTTTCATATAATATATCTTGATTGTGTTCTTTCCTCCCTCAACTCCTTCCAGATCCTCCTTACCTCCCCTACTCACCCAACTAAACCTTATGTTCTCTCTATATATTTTTCTCCAAAAACAAACCTCAAAACAAAACATAAAAATGAAAGCAACTGAACAAAAACCCCAACAAGACAAAAAAATACATAAAAAAACGAACCCCCTCACACACACACACACTGCCAAAACGAAACAAAACAAAAAGCCCCTGGAGTCATTTTGTGTTGGTCAGCTTCACCTGGGAATGAAGCCTGGCTTGGAGTGTGGTTGATATACCCAGTAACACTTCACTAGAGAATATTTTTACCTTTTCCAGCAGGTGTATACAATATGAAAGGAATTTAAATGGAGTTAGCATAAAATGGGGAGACAATGCCCCAACTAGACATCTTATGCTACCAAATAAACCCTCCAATGCCAGGAAGGGGTTCTATCTTGAGTCTTTTGCATAAGAGGCCCCATAGACACCATCCTCAAAACATTACAGGCTACTGCCCAGGCTATTGGGTGCTACTCTTTAAAACCTAATGGTAAAGCCCTATTGCTAAAGGTATTTTTAAAAACATCAGTTGGGAGCTGGGCAGCAGTGGTGCACGCCTTTATTCCCAGCACTCGGGAGGCAGAGCCAGGTGGATCTCTGTGAGTTCGAGGCCAGCCTGGTCTACAGAGTAAGATCCAGGACAGGCACCAAAACTACACGGAGAAACCCTATCTCCAAAAACAAAACAAAACAAACAATTGTTACCCCCATTGTTTTCAAACCCATTAATAGTTTCCTGACATGCTTGGGCTACAATTCCATATTCTCCAGTATCTATATTAGATATAATACTGCATGAACTGGTTTGCATGTAGGTCTACTTGCTTTTCTATGGTTGGGGGGTTCTGTTTCCCTTTTCTGGCCACATTGGCAACTTTTGAGTCTCTGAACTTGCAAAATTAATTAATTCCCTCCACCAGGAAACTTGTTCTCAATTGTGTCCCCCCCCACCCCTCCACCCACCCCCACCCCCCCAGCCCCCGCTGAGACAGGGTTTCTGTGTAGGCCTATCTGGAATTCACTTCATAGACCAGGCTAGCCTCAAACTCAGGGATCCATTTGCTTCTGCCTTCCAAGTGTCAGTATTTTTCTTCAATGGCTGCCCCCCCTTTTTTTTCCGATTGCTTAAGTATCTCTACAGAAGCATTCCTTAGCTTGCTTATCTAAAAACAAGCCCCCTGCACCCAATCCTTCCAACCACTTTCTTAAATATTAATGTGGTTTATTGCTGAAGTACATATTGTTAAGTGATCTTGTGTTTGCTTGTTTTCTTTTATGCACCTTGAATGTGGCTATGCCAAGGGGAGGAAAAAACTGTTCTGTCTATTTTGTTCATTTCTGGAAGAGCAGTCAGTGCTCTTAACCTCTGAGCCATCTCTCCAGCCTTCTTACTCACTTTTTAAATAATTATTTTCTTTATTTATTCTGAGACAGGGTCTCTCTACATAGCACTGGCTGTCCAGGAACTCACTATATAGACCAGGCTGACCTCAAACTCATAGAGATCTGCCTGCTTCTGCCTCTGCTTCCTGAGTGCTAGGACTAAAGGTGTGTGCCACCACAACCGGCTTATAATTTACTTTTAATTGGCATACAAAGGCACAGGTTTTCTCATGGCAGTTTTGTGCATAGTCAGTTTTGGTTAATTCTCTACCCCACTGATCCTCCTCTTTCCCTCTGTCCTCTGTCTCCACTGAACCCTCCTGCCAGAATTTCCTCTTCCACTTTCATGAGTGGTTTGTTACCTTCTCCATTCCCCCTTAAAGGCCCATCTCTCTCCTCTCCCAAGTCCCTTTAAATTTCATGATCTCTACCCATGATCTCCAACCTCTGTTGTCATTAGTTTTTCTGATAACGATACTAACTGGAGTGAGATGGACTCTCAGAGTAGTCTCAATCTGCTGCATTTCCTCCATTGTCTAAGGACAGTGAGCACTTAGTATTTATTGGCTACTTTCTTGAGAACTGTCTACTCAGTTCATTGAGCCATGTGTTGACTGGCAGGCTTGTTTGTTTGGTGCTTATTTTTTGCAGTTATTTATGTACTCTTAATAGTAACTAATGAGGGAATTCCATGGAGTCTATCTGATATTCAAAGGAATTTATTTGGGGTTAACTTACAACAAGCATAAAGGAGTTGGTCTTGAAATCCAGGAGGGGTGGGGCTCAGTCCAACTCAGTTCTTTGGAGAACTCTGCCTTGATCAGCAGCACCAGCATCCAAAACCACGAGGTAGCCAAGACAGAATGAGAACGTACTCATTCCAGGTCTTAAGGGGTCTCCTCTGTCTTTGTGATCATACTTTTCTGTGGCCACATCCTTCTAACCTTCTTATTTACTTGGTTATTAAGAAGTGACATCAGGACATGGTAGCACATGCCTTTAATCTCAGCACTCCAGAGGCAGAGGCAGGAAGATCTCTGTGAGTCTGTGGCCAGCTGGTTCTAGGATATCCAGAAGTGTTACTCAGAGAAACTCTATCTTGGAAAACAAAAACAAAACAAAATGAAACAAACAAACAAACAAGTGACATTATGATTAATGCCTTAGAAAGAAGGAAACAATGAGGAAAAATTCGGAGTCAAATGAAGACTGTGACAGTTTGAGCTCTGATGCTGCAATGATCCTTCAGTATTGTTCTGAGTTTGACCGAGATGGCTATGCCTGTCTTTATCATTCAATGTGGCCTCCTAGGTAGTGCTGAAATGATATAGGCATCTTCATGCCTATCTGAGGACATCTCAGGAAGGCCTGGCAACTCGGCTGATGACAGCCTGTGATGCTATGCATAACAAATGGGGAAATAAGTTTTTGGTTGCAAGGCAATTAGATGGCACATAGCAGTGTTTACCCTACCCCAGTCTATTGGCCTTTTAACTACAATCATTTCTTTCCCTACTTAGAAGCATTGTTCAACAGTCCAACTATATTTAAGTATCTTCAAATGATTGCACCACTACTTTTGCCCAGACAAAACTTCCAACCATCAGTGACTTCAAGTAACTGTCTTTATATGTATGCCTTGGCTGCTGTACATAGAGAAAATATAATGATTGTCAACATTAGAATTTCCATGTTTGTGGTCTGTCACTATTAATATACTCCCCTCATCAGTATTTTCTCAGTAGTCTAATAATTTCAAAGCAACATATACTTCAAAGCACTCAACTTCTTACCTCTCCCACCAGCATCCAAACAAATGATCTGTGTTCTGGGAAAAAATCATTAGCAAAAAAGAGTTTGTACAATTTCTTGCTGACAAATGTCCAAGCAGGCAAGATCTATTAATTATACCTTCCAAACAACTTTCAAACTCTTCAGTGCCTTAATTTTGTTTTTAACATTTTGTTTTTGAGGAGGAAAATAAGAAGACAACTTGTGGGAGTTGGTTCTCTCCTACCATGTGGTTCCCAGGGATGAAACTCAGGTAGTCAGTTCGGGTAGCAAGTGCCTTTACCCACTGAGCAATCTTGATAGCCCCTAACTATTCATTTCTTACTATGTCCTCATTTCAATTCACTATCTTATTAGAGTGCACACTACTGTCTTCTAACTGGTCTCCTTGATTCTAGATTTTTCTTTGCCTCTACAGGAATGAAACAGTCTCTCATTTGCTGTTGTTGGTTGCTTTGCTCTTTTGGGGGCCCACGACTCAGTTCCCAAATAAATCACACACGGAGGCTTATTCTTTTTTTTTTTTTTTTTTTTTTTTTTTTTATTCTTCGAGACAGGGTTTCTCTGTGTAGTTTTGGTGCCTGTCCTGGCTCTTGCTCTGTAGACCAAGTTGGCCTTGAACTCATAGAGATCTACCTAGCTCTGCCTCCCAAGTGCTGGGATTAAAGGCATGTGCCACCTTTATGGTATGTACCACTGCTTCACAGAGTTAAACAAATCTGCCAGAGGCTTATTCTTAATTATAAATGTCTGGCCTTAGCTTGGCTTGTTTCTTGCCAGCTTTCCTTAATTTAAATTATCCCATCTACCTTTTGCCTCTGGGTTTTTTCCTTTTCATCTGTAAATCTTACTCTTACTCCATGGCTGGCTGTGTAGCTGGGTGGCGGGCCTCTGATGTCCTCTTCCTTCTCTGGCTACTTCTCTCCTCTCTCAGAGTTCTCCTTCTATTAATTCTTTCTGCCTGCCAGCCATGCCTATCCTCTCTCTTGTCTCACTATTGGCCATTCAGGTCTTTATTAGACCATCAGGTGTTCTAGACAGGCACAGTAACACAGCTTTACAGAGTTAAACAAATGCAACATAAACAAAAGTAACACACCTTAAAATAATATTCCCCAACACAAGGCCTTCAAGCGGCTCTTGTCCAATAATACTTTTCCTTTTCTATTAACTCTTACATCATGGCTAATTCCCATGTTCTAGTCTGGTCATACCATAAGTCACCCCTCAATAAGCACTTATTTCATTCTCCAAACTAGAATAATATCCTGTGCTGTATGGTTTTTTTTTTTCACGGCACACAAAGATTTCCCTTTTATAGCACTGTGGTGGTTTAAATAGGAATGGCCCCCATAGGCTCATATATTTAAATGTGTGGTCATTAGGGAGTGGCACTACTAGACAGGGATTAAGAGGTGTGGCCTTGTTGGGGGAAGTTTGTCACTAGGGGTGGGCTTTGGGGTTTCAAATGCTCAAGCCAGGCCCAGTGTCTATCTTTTCTTGCTGCCTGTGGATCCAGATGTAGGACTCTCAAGCTACTTCTCCAGCATTATATCTGCCTGTACAGCACCATGTTTCCCAGCATGATGACAATGGAATAAGCCTCTGAACTATAAGCAAGCCTCAATTAAATGCTTTCCTTTGAAAGAGTTGCTGTGGTCATGGTGTCTCTTAACAGCAATAAAACACTAAGACAAGCACCTTTTCCATAATACTTTGGATTATATTACCTTTGCTTTAAAGATGCATTTTTTTTATTATTTTGACTATGTATGTGTAGCTGTATGGGGATTTGTGAATGTTGAGTACAGGCCTCCATGGAGGCTGGAGGCATAGGATCCCCCTCATGCTGGAGTTAGTAGTGGTTGTGAGCCTCATGACAAGGGTTCTGGGAACCAAACTTGGGTATTCTGGAAGAGTAGTATGTGTTCTTAACCACCAAGCCATCTCTCCAGACCCTATGATTTTTAAACATTTCTTTATTTATTTTTGATACACTTTGTGTGCATGCCCGTGTGTGTGTGTGTGTGTGTGTGTGTGTGTGTGTGTGTGTGTACCAATTGAGCTACATCCCCAGCCCGTTACATGCATTTTATTTCATACATGATGGAATCTCAAATGTCTCCATTGATTACAACACTGCTTCTAGCCATCTACTGAGAGGTGGAAGTGGCCAGGAACCCCAGTAATGCAAATCTTGACCTTCACTGTTTGAATCTGTTATTGGTAGTGCTGGCAATGACTTACTTGTAGGGTCAGTTCAGTGGTATATTTTTGAATATTGTCTTTGGTTTCTTTGCCTTAAGTTTTGTTCTTCACTTCTCTCAATTATTCTGCAAAGTGCCTGAATAAATCCATTATCATCTTAAATTAATTACAGTTAGTCTCTTGCAGCTGAGAACCTTGATGAATACAGAGAGCTACAATTATCTGCTCAAAGTCACTAAGGCAGTAAATCATGAAAATTTGCTTTAAATGTGTCTATGTCTGACTACAGGGCTAAGTTTCTTCACCCTTCTCACCTTTCTTACCTGTGCAAAGCTTTCCTTCCAAACAAGTCTGGAGCTCCAGTTGTCTCCCCCAAGGTGGTATATCCTTGATTAGTTCTGATAGGTTAAACAAGAATCATGGAGTCTCTAGTTTATAAAAACCAAAGGTTCTTGAGGTGGGGATGGGCATTCCCATGGTTGAAGGCAGAGCTTCACCTAGAATCTTTTTTTCAGAGAGCAAGTATACTACCTTAAAATCAATTGAGGTGACAATAAGCACCATTATAAATGGCTGCAAAGTAGAGATGCTATTAATTGGGAAAACCAGCAAAAGTACAAGAAGGTGACATCAGTCTAGACTATGAGAAACTATAGGAGACTGTTTATTTCAACAGGTAAATGACAAATAGAAGACAAGAGGGCTAGAGATTTGTAGATGCACAAGAGCTTATCAATAGTTGCAACATGTGGATCTTATTCTTTCTGATTGCAGTAAACTTAATTAACATTCCTTAACAATGTGTATGTTTGATAATTAATGAAATACAGAAATTATATCTGCGTCTTCTGTGAGATGATCTCTCTCTCTCTCTCTTTCTCTCTCTCTCTCTCTCTCTCTCTCTCTCTCTCTCTCTCTCTCTTTGAGACAGAATGTATCTGTGTAGCCCTGGCTGTCCTGGAACTTTCTCTATAGACCAGATAGCCTTGAACTGAACCCAAAGATTCACCTGCCTCTGGCTACCAGTGCTGAGATTAAAGGTGTGTGCCATCATGCCTGCCTTGATTGCTTTTAAATAAATTTAACAAGTTTTGTTTTGTTTTTAGTAAGGTCTTGCTATACAGTCCAGATTGGCCTTGAATTGGCCATCCTCCTGCCTCAGACTCTAGAACGCTGGGATTGCAGGTGCACTCCACCATACTGGCACAATGGATTTGGTTTAAAAAATAGCTTTGTCTTACAGAGGTACCTAGTAAAATAGTAGCAGATAAATGATGTAATGACAGATTCATTTCACAATAGTGCCAGAGGAAAGGTTTTTAGAAGCAACAATGTTGACCATACACAGATAAAACTTGAAGCTGGGTGATGGGTAAGTGGTAGGATGTTACTATACTATTCTTTTAATTTCTGAAAATATTTCATTGGGAAAAAAATCACAAAGGAGGAGGAAGAGGCATTATATTGCATAGACTAGTGGTCTAATGCTGTGTGACCCTTTCATACAGCTCCTCATGTTGTGGTGACCCCAACCATAAAATTATTTTCATTGCTACCTCATAACTGTAATTTTGCTACTGTTGTGAATTGTAATGTAATCTGATATGCAACCCCTGTGAAAGGGTTACGACCCATGAGTTGAGAAACATTGGCCAAGACAATTAGACTTGAACTCTAGAGATACATGCCCTGAGTTCATGTTGTCTGTTTTTAATAACTTTGTACCTCAGGACAGATGTGTGGGATGTTTTTAAGGGCGAGGCCTAGGAATAGTTTACAATACTTCTGTTCATATTGTGTTGGTTAGACACCAGTCACAAAGTCTTAGATAAACTGTAAAGGGGAGTGGATAATATTTGTTGGGAAGATGAAACAGATATGGTAAGCATATAACATATTTTATGACATGGTAAATAACTCCAATTCCCTGTTCTCCAGTCTGCTCTTCTGTAGCATGGGGATGATAATGGGCATATCTCCCTGGGTTACTTTAAGTATTAAATGAGTTAAATTGAATGGAAAGCTCCTATAACAGACACATGACATTGAAAGTACATGTGTGCTATGGGATAATGCTTTTGTACAATGGTTTAATAAAATGCTGATTGGCCAGTAGTCAGGCAGAAAGTATAGGAAGGATAAGCAGACAAGGAGAATTCTGGGAAAAGGAAGGCTGACTGAGGAGATGCCAGCTCACCATCCAGGAAACAGCATGCAATGGCACACAGGTAAAGCCACAGAACATGTGACAACATATAGATTAACAGAAATGGGCTGATTTAAGTGTAAGAGCTAATCAGTAGAAAGCCTGAGCTAGTGGCTGAGCAGTTTTAATTAATATAAGCCACTGTGTGTGTTGTTTGTGTCTAAGTGGCTGTGAACTGGGTGGGACACAGGAAAACTTCTGGCAACAATGGCACCCAGCATGGGGCTCGAACCCATGACTATGAGATTAAGAGTCTCATGCTCCACCGACTGAGCTAGCTGGGAAGTTTTAATTAATATAAGCCTCTGTGTGTTTACTTGGGTCTGAGTGGCTGCGGACCAAGCGGGACATAGGAAAACTTCAGCTACACATGTGTCTTTATTCTTTCTTTCTTTCTATTTTTGAGACAAGGTTTCACTCTACAGACCAGACTTGAACTCATGATCCTCTACTTCAGCCTACTGAGTGTTGGGATTACAGGCATGTACCTACATACCTCATTATTGTTGTTTATGTATTAATTCTATGTAAAGGTCCATTCTGATACATGAATGAAATTAGGGACAGTCAAAATATAGGGCCCTTAACGTCTAAACTGGTCTCCAATATCCTTTAATTTTATAGCCCTCAATTTTCAGCTGGAAATGACTTTTGTGCTTCTAGTATTCTTTAGAATTGTGAATGGCTATGTAGGTATATTCTGGCCAACAAGCCATTATCTATGTGTCTTTGGTATAATATTTAGGGAGTAGCCTTCAAAAGAACACAGGAAGCTACTACTATGCTAGTACTATGCGTACTGGGTGGAATGCTGACACAATGGCTGGAGCAAGCATTTGGAATTATGATGTACCATTGATCTGTGTGAGAAAGCTAGGTGTTTAGAAGTACACAGCAAGGGGATATAGTCATCCTTAATTCCAGAGACTGAGGAGTTAACACACTAGCCCTGGACTTCCTGTGGCTACATTAATGTGAAATAGACCTTTATCTTGTTTAAGCCATGTCATTTTGACTGTTTGGGTACTTGCAGCTGAACACTTACTGTAACTGATCTAGGAGACAGTTGATGCACTAGCTGGGACTGAAAGCCTGAACTCAAGAAGTACAAGTGAAGCTCATCCTCCAGGTGGAAGACTGGATGACCTTTGTCAGAAATAAGAAAGTTAGCAGAAGAACTGGCTTGAGAGAGATAATGACATTTAATTTTAGATATGAGTGACTGGAAGCATCTTTAAGATATCACCTGAACATTTAATGCCCAAACAACAGCTGCTTTCAAAGACACCTGCATACAAAAGGACCCAGTCATTCCTCAAACACCCCCTTTCTTACTTTTGCTGACTTTCCACAGATACCTGTTTTTTTAATATTTATTTTATTTTTAAATTTTTTTTTAGAAAATTTATTTATTTATTATGTATACAGCATGTATGACTGCAGGCCAGAAGAGAGCACTAGGTCTCATTACAGATGGTTGTGAGCCATCATGTGGTTGCTAGGAATTGAACTCAAGACCTCTGGAAGAGTAGTCAGTGCTCTTAACCTCTGAGCCATCTCTCCAGCCCCTTAATATTTATTTTTATTTTGTGTATTGTGTATTGGTGTTTTGCTTGTGTGTATATCTATGCACCATGTGTGTGCAGTTCCCAAGGAGGCCAGAAGAGGGCATCAAATATCTTAGAACTGGAGTTACAGTTGTTAGCTGTCATGTGGGTGCTAGGAATCCATCCCAAGTCTTCTGGAAGAGCAATCATCTCTCCAGCCCTCCATGGACATAATTACTTCATGCTTAGAACCATGTTCTTTTATTTTATGTACTTTCATTCCAGTTTTCTTACAAAGTCCTTTGCCCCTTCCATCCCTCAGCGCCATGAGGACACTTTGGCCCATGTGCAGCTGTGTTCTGAATGTCTCTGTTGTCTGTGGCAGGGTGTTAAGTAGAGAGATGATTGGTGTATTCTCTACTTTGTATCTCATTTTATTGCTTCAGTTATGAAACAGTACAATTTATGCTCACAGTCATGCCAACATCCATAGATTTCCAGCATCTGAATCTAACAGGACTTTCCCTAATCACTAAGCAATCTTTTGCTAATCAATACAGCACATATATAGACTGAGTGATTATGCTGGACAGCCTCTTTTCCATCTTGATCTGATACATTGCTGTATAATTGCTTGGTTGCCAGCTAACTTAGAAACTGACTTCTAATCAGCAGAACACAGCTAAGATGATAAATCACTTCTGTGACTATCTTGTGTAAGATTTTAAAAGGACTTACTTATTATATGTATGTATGTATGTATATATTATATGTATGTCTGTGTCTTAGTATGTTTATGTGTGTGGCAGGCCCAGATGATATTATTTGATAACCTGGAGCTGTAGTTACAGGCAGCTATGCTCCAACATGGGTGCTGGGAACTGAACTTGGCTCTTCTGCAGAAACGGCAAGTGGTTTCTTAAATAATTGAATTTCTTGAGAAGTTCTTACATGAGTCCTGTGTTTACATCATTTCTAGTCTCCCTCTTTCCCTTCCATCTCTTCCTGTGTCCTCTCACCTCTCAAAGATTCCTCCTCCTTTAAGCTCTTAGCCATTGAGCTATCTCTCCAGGCTCATTGGTTACATGATGTTTTAACTGTCTTACTAGCTGATTCTGACTATTACTATCATTGCCTGCATATTTTGATAAAGCAAGCAGCCAAGATAAAAGGACTCATGTGGTAAGGAATTGAGGTTTTCTCCTACCCAGTTGCCAGGAGGAAGTCATAACTCTCAGTCCAAAAGCCAGTGAAGAACAAACTTGTATCAGTAACCACCTGAGCTTAGAAATGAACTCTTCCCATGTTGATCTAATCAGATTCCAAGCCTGGATGACAACTTGATTGTATGAGGAACTTCAAAACAGGAGACCTAGATAAACCATAATCTCATTTCTGTCCCATAGAAAATGAGAGCTAATAAATGGTTATGGTTGCTGCTGCTAAGTTTCTAGGCATGTATCATGCACCTACAGATAGCCTTCCTCCAGGACCAAATCTCTATCAGGGTTATTAACATATGCAATTGTGTGCCTTCAGGGACCACTAACTAGCCCACTAGTTCAGCCATCATTGAGTTCTGCATACTATTTGCAGGTACAGCACAGCCTAGATAAATACAGAATTGGTGGTGAGTTTGTATGGGGTGCATAGCACTACTTCATGTAATACAAGATTGACTCTCTGACTTCTTTCCTTTTTTGGCTCGCTGTATTCAGTTCCTTATAAGGTTGTCCTGGGGATCCAAGGAAGGTCAGTTGTGAAGTCTCCAGGTAACTCTCTCGAAGGCTCAATTTGTCTACTGCATTGGCTTCAACACAGCCATTCACGTTTCCATTTTGACTTTCCAGCAGCGAGGGAAGGACTCCCCTCTGGGTTTCTCGGATATCCATACTTCCATTCTTCCTGTGAGCTATTTTTTTTCTAATCTGAAGGAATTTCTGAAAATATCTATGTTCCTTCCCAAGCTAGCTGGTGCTTTCTTTTCATATTCCATCCTCATTTAATAGTTACCCATGCTATAATATTGTCACTCATTCTCAAATGAGAGTATGTGTACTACAAAAATACTCTCTTAGCAACTTTCAAGATGTTTCAGATAGATTAATTACAAATTACATTACTTTTCTTTTGTTTGCTTGTTTGTTTGTTTGTTTGAGACAGGGTTTCTCTGTGTAACTGCCCTGGCTGTCCTGGAACTCAGCTCACTCTGTAGACCAGGCTGGCCTCAAATCCACAGCGATCCACCTGTCTCTACCTCCTAAATGCTGGGATTAGAGCCATGTGCCACCACCTCCTGGCTTGTAAATTACATTTCATGGATTTATTTTGTGTATATGCATACACATGGAGGTCAGAGAACAGCCCTCCTGAGTCAGTATTCTCCTTGCACCATGTAGGTCCCTGGGCTTATCAGGCATGGTGGCAAATGCCTTTATGGGCTGAGCCAACTCACCAGCTCTTATATTTTCTTTCAAGATGGGGTCTCACCATGTAGCCCTGGCTGGCCTGGAACTCACTATGTAGTCCAGGCTGCTCTTGAACTCACAGTGATCTGACTGCCTCTGCCTGCTAGGTGCTGGCATTAAACACATGAGGGTTAGATATTAGTTTCATATATTAGTGGGGTTCTATTTTGTATTTCAACATATGTGTGAAGCATACACCAACAAAATCCAGAAAATGGCTTTAAAATTTTAATGTTGGGTATAAAGTTCTCTTCTTTGTAAACCTATCTATTTTATTATGATACTTTGTATTTTAAAATTATATTTCTTGATGTGTGTGCATGTGCATATGTATCTGTGTATATGTTATATGAGTGTGCTGCAGTGCTGGTGTAGAGATCAGAGGACAGCTTATGGGAGTCAATTCTTTCCTCCTACCACATGGTGTCCAGGAATTGAACTCATGTCCTCAGACTTGGCAGCCTTTACCCAGTAAGCCATCTTACCAGTCTTGGATAAGTTAAATTTTTATCTCTTTTAACAGTTGTGCCATTTTTCTTAATATATCTCCAGAGTGAAAAACAAGGTCCCAGGAATTTATTTTTAAAAAGTCACTAGTTATTCATCTGCTATGGTTTAGTTACTAGGAATACAAAGGCATGAGGCTTTCCCTCAAGAAGTTCCGTGAAATGCAGGACACAGAAAAATAAACCAACACTAGTAATGGCCTGTGATGAGATCCTTAATAAAAATATGTAGAAAGGACTGAGAGAAAACTGGTGGGAGTGAAAAAAAAAATTCCCTGTGTAGGTAAGAAAAAAATTGACAAGGTCTCACTATGCAACCCTGGATGATGTGGAACTTGCTGTGTAGATAACACTAGCCTCAATCTCATAAAGACTGGCCTGTCTCTGTCTCTCTTTTTTTTCTTTTTTGGTTTTTAGAGACAGAGTTTCTCTGTGTAGCTTTGAGCCTTTCCTGGAACTCACTTGGTGGCCCAGGCTGGCCTCGAACTCACAGAGATCTGCCTCCCAAGTGCTGGGATTAAAGGCATGCACCACCACTGCCTGGCTGTCTCTGCCTCTTGAGTGCTGGGATTAAAGATGTGCATCACCATGCCTAGATAGATAGGTAAGAGTGAAGATGAACTTTGAAGCTTTGTACATGAAGAAAGGCAGTGGAACCTTCAAAGAAGAAACAGTATAATATCACATATGTCCAAGAAGATATTTTCAAATGGGTTTCCAGTGGTTTTATTATGCCCTCTTCTGAAGTTCATGGATACTTCAAATGATTAAACACATATTACAGTTTGAAGTAGCTCTAGCAAGTACATTTTTTTTCAACCTTCAGATTAGGACACGTGATCTGAGAAGGAAAACTATATAATTTTAAGAATACTAGAGTGAAGTGTTTAAATTTGAATTTGTCTGAGAAAATCAGGCCACCACATGTGTTCTGCACGAAATTAGATGCTATG
This sequence comes from Onychomys torridus, assembly GCF_903995425.1. Classification (NCBI taxonomy): domain Eukaryota; kingdom Metazoa; phylum Chordata; class Mammalia; order Rodentia; family Cricetidae; genus Onychomys; species Onychomys torridus. The sequence goes on along the minus strand of NC_050466.1, from coordinate 124,699,470 downwards.
TAGAAAAATATTCTTACAGCCATTGACAATCTGAGAATGAAATAAGAGCATCTGAAGGTTTCTTCGTGGATTTGCTGGCTCAATTGGAGGCTCTATCGCAGGAATCCAGTCCTGCTAGTATGTTTGCATCTTTTAGCTGTAAGGAATGGGAATGGCATTTTAGGTAGTAAAATGTGTTGAGGGGATCGTTTTGGAGGATCTTGGGATACCTTACGGGAGAGTGAAACAGTCTTGGTTTCTTAGGTCACTTTCTGTGGCTGCAGTAAAGCACAAAAGGCTGACTGCTTCATAAAGAACAGAAGTGCCAGATAGTGGTGGTGCACACCTTTAATTCCAGCACATGGGAGGCAGAGGCAGGTGGATCTCTGTGAGTTCAAGGCCAGCCTGGTCTATAGAGGGAGTTCCAGAACAATCAGGGCTACACAGAGAAATCCCGTCTGGGGAAAAAAGAAAAAGAAGAAGAAAAAGAAAAGAATAGAAGTTTGTTTAGACGACACTTTGGGCGATAAAAGTCCATGACAACATGGCTCATCTCTTTGGTTTCCAGTGAGGGTCTCCAACCTGCATCATACATAGCATGGCAGATGATGAGGTGATGGCAGTACACACACAAGACAGATCAAATGATACAATGGGAAAGTAAGAGATTCAAGAGCGATGTTTGCTCTTTTAATAACCATATACTCTCTTAAGAACTATATAGGAACCTTCAAGTACTACATTATTCCCTTCTCAGTGTGATGTCCCGCATAGCCCAGTTGTCTTCCACCAGGCTCTATCTCCTTAAAGTTGTACCACCTCAACACCACCAGACAAGAACCAAATGCCTAGTCCATGAACCTTTGGGAGGCAAACCCTATACAAAGTATGGTGCTGGGCAGTAGCAGTAGACTGGCCTTTCAGAGCAGGGTTCATGAACCCTGGACCAAGCAAGGAGAAGATGGGCTTAGTGGGTTTATTTCCTTCTAGCCAATTACTGCTGTACAAGAACTTGGCCTGGTGTTTCTAGAGCCAGTAAAGCCAGAATTAGGAGTTTATTATCTGACATTCCCTCAGTTTTCAATATTGGCAACTAAATCAAAATTTAAAAATACCAAACACTTTAAGGGCCAAACAAAACATGTCTACAGCTTCTGTTTCAAAGTGCTGCCACCAGAGCGATTCAATTTCAACAGACTGATCTCTCTATTTTGCTCCATTCTGTTTACTTTTCCTGGAGCGAGATTTTGACTAACCCACCTAAAGTCATTCTCTACCTCAGCCTTTTCAGCTCTTATTGGAAAGCAGTCATTTAACATGGGTCCAGGTCCTGGGAATGACCATTTTTATGAGCACAATGAATCATTTCGGGAGACTGACAATCATACCAGCCTGTACTGAGCTCTTAGCCCCATACTAAGCATATGATGTTTACTGTCCCATTGCACAATAACCTAATGAAATGCCCATTTCCATTTTACAGGGGAAGGAAGAAGACTTCAGTATTGTTTATCTTCTTTGAAACACATATGGAAATTGAATTCCCATTGTGGGACAGGAAGAGGTGGAACTTCTAAGAGATTAGGATTCTGTCCATGTCAATGTATTAATTAATGACTAGTGGGTTAATAGGTTCTCTTGAGAGTGGGTCTGCCCTGAGATGCTGCAGGATTCTGCCAGCAAGAAGGTCATGAGCACATGCATCACCTTTGCCTTAGATTAAATCTTGGAATCCAGATCATCTTCTTTAGAACTGTTCCATTCTGTGGTATGTTATCAGCAACAGAAGAGGTACTACAGCCAGGATGTTAAGACACATAGTTGGCAATGGGGAACCCAGGCAGTATGTTTTCTGATCTTGACCTCTTGACTACCTCACATGGCATTCCTAAGACAAAGGAGGTTTTGAACTGGACATCTGCTTCACTTGCTTGACTGAGCAGGCAATTTCAGGAAGCATATGGATGACAGAGTTACAGATAAGGGGCTACTGGCCTTCCGGATTCTGACATCCAGGAAACTTGGTCTCAAGCTGGAAAAGTGGCTTGCCTGAGGTCACAGAACTAATGGTAAGGGGCTAGGATCCCTAACACCGGATCTCCTTTTCAACCAATCAACCAATAGCTGTGCTCCACAACACCTCATTTGTGAAGTCTGGGCCTCACAAAAGTATTCAACTTCTGCCTTTCAGTCCAGTCTCTTGGCTGCAATTCTGTAAGATCTACCTTTTTATCCCAGATGTGTCTATTTATTTATGAAAGTCAAAGGCAGTCCCAGGATGTTTTCCAGAGCAGGAAGCATGCCATTTCCCATCTACATTCCTCTCTGCATTGATCTCCACACTGGAGAAAAACCAGAAGCTTTCCAACATTGGCCAGCAGAACATAAATAGGAACTCAAGGGTTAAAGTTCAGAGGACAATGTTCCTGCCATTCTCACTGTGCCTTAAGGTTATCTTTAGGTTTGAAAGCACATTCAGATTGCAGAAATGCGAGAAGGGGGCTTTAGAAAGAAAGTATTGGGTACAGTTTTTACAATTGGCCTGAAACTTTAGATCATATAGAGACAGCCCATTGGTTCATTCAGTATGCTTTAGGGAGATATTCTCAGATATTAGGCCCTCTAACAGAAGGCTATAGTTAAGATTGGGTGGAACCTAGAATTGGAGTTAGTACTTTAAAGCCACACAAGTTTATCTGCCTTCTTTTAGCCTCTTTGTGAAGTCCTATGGAACAAATGTGCTCACTGCCTCTGATGTATGACATTTGAACCTTGCCCAGGAAACAAGTGTTCTAAGAAGTAAATTTCTGCAGAGCGTTCCATATCCTGAGATGTGGAGCATGAACAGGTGTTGGGAAACCCAAGAATCTTCAGAAGATGTATAAACATATGGAAGAGTGGTCACGGATCTATCAGGTAGTTAAGGAACCCACATTCTTAAAAAAATTACAAGCCATTGCCATATAAGCAATGGGAGTGAGAAACTGGGCAATTTCAGAGCAGTCCTTAAAAGCCACTTGAAAGGTAAGAGGGTGACGCAGTCAGTAAAATACTTGTGGACCAGAATGAGAATTTGACTTTTGTCCCCAGTACCCAAGGAAAAGCTGAGCTCATGGTCCCATGCCTGTCATCCCAGCACTGGGAAAGCAGGGACTGTGTCATCCTAGGGCTGGGAAAGCAGAGACAGAATGCCTGAGGCTTTCTGGCCCAGCCGTGTAGCTGAATCCCTGACCTACAGGTTCAGTGACAGATTCCTTCTTAAAAAGCAAGATGGGAAGTGATTGGAAAAGACATCCAGTATTGACCTCTGTCCTCCAGCTGCATGGTGCACCCATTCATGAACCCCTCCCCACAAAGCCACATGAACTTCATGAATAAAATCACAGAAATCACTTGGGAGACATAGGCTAGGGCCTGCAGGAACAACAACATGAGAGGATAATGTCAGCAGAGGCAGCAGAGATGGCGGGAGATTGGAAGGTAGGCTGGAATCAAATCAAAGCCAGACATGGAACTAACTCAAGCAAAGGGGCCCATTTGGCTATCCGGCAGAGCACGGCAGAGTGAGGAAGCTGACATCCAAATGACTGACAACAGAAGCCTTCTTGAAGAAGAGTTCTGTTTAACTGTGACATTGACATTCTTTTGCAAGGCTATTTAGCAATCCATGTGAAAGTAAGGGAACAGCTGCAGCTCCCCAAATCCTGTTAGCAAGACAGAAAGTGTGAGAAGTGTTATGAATAATGGCTGCAATTAAGTAGGACTTCCAGGGTTATGCTGATCAAGTTCAATGTCAAAAGCATTACCTCTGTGTGTGTGTGCATGTGATACAAATTCATTTCAGTGTTTACATATGTGCACATGCACCTAAGTACACAAATGCAGAGAGCTAGGAGAAACCAAGGAAAGACTTCTGTAGCTGTAGTTTTCTCCAGTCACACTTGGGCCCACGCAATTCCACAGCCTACTTAACAAAATCATCACTCAGAAGTTAATATTAATTAAACTTGCTCAGCCATTAGCTCAGGCAAACTATTGACTAGCTCTTATGTCTTCAATTAACCCATTTCTATTAATCTGTAAGTTGCCACGTGGCTTGTGGCTTACCGGTACTTTTACAACTCGCTTCCTCTGTGCCTGGCTGGCGACTCCTGACTCAGCCTTCCTGTTCCCAGAATTCTCTTCTCTGCTTGTCCTGCCGAAATTTCTTGCCAGGCTACTGGCCAATCAGCATTTTATTTATCAATCAATCAGGGCAACACATTGATAGCATCCCCAGCAGACTTCAGAGAAGGAATCATGAAGAGGAAAGAAAGAGTGAGATACAGAGGCAGGAGAGGATAAAAGAAGAAAGGAGAGATGACGGAGAAGGGAGAATAAGAGGATTAACTTTTCAAAGGGCGGGCCAAGGCTGAGGCATGCTACCACATTTTATTACCTATATGAAGTAGGTAGCCTGTTTTGGTTTGTTTGTTTTTTGAGTCAGGGTCTTTCTATGTAGCCGGGAACTCAGAATCTGCCTGACTCTGCCTCCCAAGTGCTGGTATTAAATCTGTGCATGGCAGCCCATGCCTGTAATCTCAGCACCAGGAGACTGAGGCAAAGGGAATCTTGAGTCAGAGGTTAGCCGGGGTTACATAGTGAGTCCTACACTAGTTATATCTCAACAAATAGGTGAAGCAGGTCACGTGTGCACACATGGGCATACTGTTAATAATTTTTGTAGTGTATTGTTTTCCTCAATTATTCTCTTCCTTCTTCCCATTTCCTTTTCTCCTCTTTTTCTTGGTTATGCATGTCTTCTATTCAAATGTAAGTTCTACGAGGACAACGATCACATCTATCTCATTAGCAACTTGTAGGAGATTGCCTAGAGTAAGTGACACTGTGGCAAACAATTTGCACACACAAAAGTTTATTTCTTGGACAGGTGACATGCTGGCTATGCTCTTGTTATGGCTCAAGTCTATTTGTCTTCACTCTGGGACCTAGGTTTGCAGAGAGAAGAAGAATTTGGGATATTGATGTTCTCGTGGCAGTAAGAAGACAGACCACAGTGATATGACTCTGACTTTTCTGAAAGCCTCTGCTTGGAAGTGACACCATCACTTCTGCTCATATGTCAATGACCAACACAAGTCATATGACCAGACTTCAATTAAATAGAGTGAAGTGGTATAATGTACCCCTAGGGCTGTGTGATGAAAAATTTAACTGGTAATGCAATCTGCTACACTGCTGCATTCTCAGCACCATGCACAATACTTCCTGGAACAATGTAGATCCTCCTATTAATGATGCCATGTGGCCCTTGGCTGTTGGGAAGCTTTTCTCTAGTGTGTGCTATGAGATTGGATGGAAGTGCTTCTCCATGATTTATATTGTATGATACAGAAACTTTATATTTTCTCAATCATATGTGATATGTAAACAAAATATCCTTAGAAAGCATTGCTCTTTTTATTGTTTTGTAGCATACAAATGAACCATGTACGTTTTTTGTGAAATGGTAGCTTCAAGAAAAGTCTGCTAGCCTCCTTCCAAACCAATAGCTTTCTTTAAGCTCTTTCCATGTAAAAATCTTGAAACCACCATTAGATGAGAAGTGTAGAGCTGGGTGAGCCTAAGGCATGGCTTTTGAGCTTTTCTAAATAATACAGGGAAGTGGAAACACTGTTTCTCCTTCAGTCTATAATCCTGAACAGTCTGAGAGAACCACTGAACTGTAAGACATGAAATAAATGGTACAATCTTAACATGCTTAGCACTGTATTTCTATTTTTTTCTTACAGTGCTGGGGTAACCAGGGCTTTGCACATACTAGGCATGCACCCTAACACCAAGCTTTACTCCTAGGTCCCCCCAAATGAATTTCTGGTATTTTCCCCCTGCCCCTCGGCCTGCTCTATCTTCAGTCTTTCCCCTTTCATTAAATGACAACTCTCTTCCAGTTGCTCAAGCCAGATATTTTCATGTTGCCCTTGAAAGTTGCCTCTGCCTCTGTCTCACTCATATTCCACCTCTAAATATCAGCAATCCTGGCAGTTCTATCTTCAAAATATATCCCAAAGTGGAAAATTTCAATCATCCCCATTGCTATCACCTTGGTCTAAACACATCATCATCTCTCGGCTGGATTATTGCATGATCTGTTCTAGCCGTCAGCTCTTCCACTGATGTTATTTCCAAACAACCCCAATGTCAATTGCTCACAATAAACATTTGTTTTGCTTGCTCAATGGTCTGGGGTCAGCTGGGATAGCTTTGCTTAAGGCTTTGAGTCAGTTTTTGTATCCTCTCCATATATCTCCTCTGTGTAGGCCCAGCAGCCAGCTGGGGCATGTTCTTTGGCAGATGGCAGGTGCACAAGAGGCCACACTAAATCATACAAACAGTTCTGTGCTAGCATCATACTCACTGGCATGCCATCAAGCAAAAAGAGTTACATGGACATGCTCAGCTGCAATGTGGTATCCAAATGTGGTCTGCTTGCTCTCTAAGGAATTATCACAAAATCGCCTCATCAGGGAATGCATATCAGATTCTGCAACAGGAAGTAAAGTGAAAACATGGTATGTCTCCTGACTATTCTCTTTATTTCTACCCTTTTCACTGTTGAGTGAAATTTAACTTAACTTCATCCTGTGCTATATATGGGTCCCTGTTTCCACATCACCACTCCTTTCTTTTCCTTTCCTTTTTTTTTATTTTCTTTTTGAGATAAGGGTTCAGTATATAGTCCCTATGCTGGCCTGGAATTAGTTATGTAGTACAGGATGGCCTCCAACTTGTGATCCCCATGCCTCAACCTCCAAATTACAAGTATACACCACCATGTGTAGACTCAGACATCATTTTCCTGTGTACACTATTTATTTATTTATTCTTGGTTTTTCAAGACAGGGTTTCTCTGTGTAGCTTTGCACTTTTCCTGGAACTCACTCTGTAGGCCAGGCTGGCCTCGAGCTTACAGAGATCCACTTGACTCTACCTCCTGAGTGCTGGGATTAAAAGCATGTGCCACCACTGCCTGACTACACTATTTATTTTTTTGTTCATTTATTCATTTGCATGCTTTTGAGACAGTCTTACTATATGTAGTCTTGGCTGGCATGGGGCTCTCTATGTAGATCAGGCTGGCCTCAAACTCACAGAGATCCACCTGCCTCTGCCTCCTGAGTACTGGGATTAAAGGTGTGTACCACCATACCTGGCTTTGTATACACTTTTAAAATTGGAATATCTCTCTCTCTCTCTCTCTCTCTCTCTCTCTCTCTCTCTCTCTCTCTCTCTCTGCTTTTGTTTCGGTTTTTTTGAGACAGAGTTTCTCTGTATAGCTTTCGAGCCTGTCCTGGAACTCACTCTGTAGATCAGGCTGGCCTTGAACTCACAGGGATCTGCCTGCCTCCTGAGTGCTGGAATTAAAAGCGTGCACCACCATTACCCAGCTAAAATTCGAATCTCTTAACTATGTAAGTTGCTCTACCCCTCTTTCTTGTCTGTTCTCTCTCTGTTGTGTTTACTACTTAGTGTACTGCCTATTTCATCTAGTTAATCATCTCTTTCCTTTCAGTATAATATAAGCTCTCTGAGGGCAGGTGTTTGGACCACATTTATTCAGTTGCTATCCTCCAAGCATCTGAAACACTCAATAAATATCAAGTGAATGTGCAAGTTATCGGTGGCAGGAACAGCGCAAAGGCGAGAAAAGGCTAAACATGGCAGCAGAGTATATCCATTATGCTTCAGCTCTCCTCTCCCTTGGTAGCACACATCTGTAGTTATCAGTAACTAAAGGCAAGGGGTTGACCAAGAGGGCCAGTTTTCCCTGAGAGGGTCTCAGTGAGCACCTTTGAAATAAACTCCTGATTAAGAACCCCACAGTCTTCCCCGTAAATTCCTGGGGTCTAAGAAACCTAGCTGAGTTACTGATTAGGGTCCTGAAATACTTAGCAGGATACAGGCCTGCGAATGGGGTTCGGTATTAGCTACATTTGCATAATGCTGACCAGAACATCTGACAGAAACTGCTTAAAGGAGGGGAGTCACATATGGCTCACTGTCTCCACAGATGACCACCATTAATTACTTCTTGCAATTATCTGCATGCATGCAATTCTGTTCACCAACAACCAGAATTTATATTTTTTTTTCCTTTTGAAGTTAGTCTAGTGTCACTGTCAGTTTCCACCACAGCAGCAGCCTGCCTCTGCTGTGGAAGCAGTGATGTCACCACCTGCCGCCGGGTGCCTTTCCATCATCAGCTATTCAACATGTGCACCCCTTCAAAGTGCCGGCCAGGCACAGCACAGCTCGCTTTCTTGCCTCTTGCTCCTCTCTTGCCTCTCTTCTTCCTCTTGTCTCTGGTTTTGCACATGGCGTGTTTTCTTAGTGGCATACCTTGGCAGGGCCCAAAAGGTACCCACTTGGCCTTTTTTTTTTTTAATCCTTTCACTCACACTTTACTTTGAATGGTAAAATATGATGATGCCATGCTCACTTCTAGGTCTATCCTGGAACTCACTCTGTAGACCAGGCTGACCTGGAATTCACAGAGATCCACCTGCCTCTTCCTCCCGAGTGCTGGGACTAAAGGTGTGCGCCACCACTCCTGGCCTAGGTCTGGGTTTCATAAGATCTGAAAGCTTCCTCCTTTTTTCTGAGACAGCTAGCTACGATGCAAAGAAATCTGTTTACAATGAAAGCACCTAACTGTGAGGAATCTTAATGTAGCCATATGGCAAGACAATATGAAAGAGAATCAAAGAAGCCAATAAACAGGAGAACAGAAGCTCCAATCAGAGCTCCCCCCTTCCACCCTGTCAAGCCATCTCAATTATGCTATCATAGCTGAGGCGTTAGGCGTTATAAAGCCAATACAAACCACGGGTGGTACCGTTGGAATTCTCAGCCCACTAACAAAATAGTTGTGACTTTGAGCCACTAAGTTTGGGTGGAGTTCTAAAACAACAGAAAACTTGAACAACAGAATATGGGTAGCATGAAGCAGTTTAGGATGGAGGCAAGGCTGTGAACCCTAGGTAAAGGCTGCCTGGATACCAGCCACATGACCCTCAGCAAGTCCCTGAATCACTCTATGCTTCATTTTTTGCTTGCCGTTAAGACAGAGTTAATATCTCCAATCAGAGTCGTGATGATTGTGTTCTAGCACGTAAATCCCTTTCACTTCGGTGATGGCGCATAACAAGAGCTACGCAAATAGGTACTGTTGTGATGCTGACAATAATATGTAATTTCCCATTCTCATTTCACTCCCATTTACTTTATTCCATCCCTGGGACCCCTGAGGAACAATACCACCCAAAATACCCAAGTGGGAAAAAAATTACTGCTTCCCTAGATACGAGTCTTTGTACAGAGAATTCACTTAGGATTTTTGGGTTCAATTAAAGGCTTCAAATCACTTCTGACTGGCAGAGGAGAGAACTAAGATTTCCCCCCTCCTCTATCCAATTTTCCTCTGTATTTCCATTTTGCGTAGGCAAATGTTCAAGTTTGCCTTCTTCAAGCATATATTCATAGGCTGTCATGGGAGCAGGAGAAAAAAAGACAACCCAGAAACCCACTGGGAGGCAGTGGAGGCCAACTTAGAGAAAGGGCCTCAGATAATCTACAAAGTCAACAATTCACTGGAAGAATCAAGGGCTGATGGAAAGTTCATATGGCCTCTCCAAATTCCCACCGCTGCTAGAGGGCAAGAGTATAGACCCTGGGAAGACTGGCTTCAATGCAAAATAAAGTAGATAATAAGTGTGTGCACCCTCCTTGTCACTCTCTGAGGGAGTGGGAGTTGAGTGTTCATCTGACTAATCTGTACATCAGCAGGATGCAGCCTGGGCCCAGGTAGTAGGAGGCAATGGGAGGAAAGAGCTGGGCCTTGCCACTGAACAGTGATGTGCAAACAGGGCTTGGAGGACTCTGGAAGAGGACCAGGAAGCGTGGCCAGGATTGGAAGTCAGAAACAGAGGAAAGGTCAGAGGGCAAAGTCCTTCCTCTGCCTTTCCTTATCTCTCTTACCACCTGGATCTACTTCCTTTACTTTTTCCACTTCCTCCCTCCTGTTGTGCCAAGTCTTCTGCCCCCACCGCACTTTCTTCTCATCTGCTCTCCAAACATCAAAACAATAACCCTTCTCTGCTGTGATGCTTTTCTCTGTACTTGGGAGTGTCGTTTCCTTAAAGAGCTGAGCTCATTCTCAGCAAAGCCCCTAATGCATGTGCAAATGGGAGAAACGAGAAAGAGCTGGGGAGGTGGCTCAGTTGGTAAAGTGCTTGCCACACACACTTGAGGGCTTGAATGTAGATTGTCACATAAACAGCCCAACATGATGGCACATGGCTATCATCCCAGAGCTGGACAGGAGGATCCCCCCCCCCAGCTTGCTGGCCAGCTAGTCTAGACCAGTCAATGAGTTTCAGGTCACTAAGAGATTCTACCTTAAAAGAACAGACTGGAAGAGTCAGGCATGGTGGTGCATGCCTTTAACCCCAGACACTTAAGAGGCAAAAGCAAGAGAGTATTTGTGAGTTTGAGACCAACCAGAGCTACAGAGTGAGACCCTGTCTCAGAAATAAACTACCTGGCCATGGTGACACACACAGGCAGATCTCTGTGAGTTCAGACCAGCCAGGGCCTGAATGAATGAGCCAGGGTCTCAATGAGTAAACAAACAAACAAACAAATACATGTGCTTGCATGTGCATACACACATTCAGAATGCCACTTGAGTGAGGCCAGTGAGGGGTAGAGGTAGAAGAACTAGGAAAGTTCGAGAATCCAACTGGTGTCTGGAGAAGCAGGGCAGAGAAGTGGACAGGCTAGTTTGGGCAGTTTTCCAGCTGCTGTAGAAATCCTGGAGCTTGCTTTGGACACTCAAGGCCCCAGGGTGCTGGGGAGGATCTGCCTCTAATTACTGACAGGTTTGTGGGGTGAGAATGTTGAAAGGCTGGAGAATGGAAAAAACCCAAACCACCCTCTCTCTAGGGAGCTACCAATTGCTGTGTCATTTGGCTCTCTGTGCATTCCAACAGGGCCACTGTCTGCTGGGCATGTGATGTTGGGAGAAGCAAAAAATAGCCTCTGGTAGCTGCAAGAGGCTCTGTTTATAGAGTTCCGGCCTTCACACCACCTGTGAGTTACACATATCCAAGCAGTCCCTTTGAAAAAAAAAAAGGAATTCACTTTCTGGAGAGCCCATGAGCTAGAAAAGGTAGGTTGCTCTCTGAAGCCCTTTCTCCTTCGCAGTGGGGCCTTTCTTCATCTTTCTCCTGTCCACAGGACCAGGCATGCTACCGACCGGGCCCTGTCTTTCCTGGATGTGTCCTTGGGTCCTGAGCACTTCGCCATCCCCTCCTCTCCCTCAGCAAAGCTGACCTCCTACACTTTCTCTTTAAATTAAAAAAACAATTTTACTTAATTTTCTTTCTTCAGGTCTCAGGAGACAGTCTAACCTAGTCTGGGCTGACTGACCATGCAGTCATGATCCTCCTGCCTCAGTTTACTGAGTGCTAGGATTATTGGTGGTATTTCTCTTCTCTTTTGCTGGAGGCCAGCTAAGGAATCTAAGCTGGTTTCAGCAATGCTATCCCCTTCCAAAATGCTGCCCGTGCAGATCATGGTATGCCTGGAGGCTAGCGTTGACAGCATAAGATTCCCTTGCCCAGCTAGTGTTTTGTTTCTTTGGGTTGTTTCTATTTGCTTATTTTGAGACAGGGTCTCATGTAGCACAGGCTAACTTCAAAGTTGTTGTAGCCAAGAATGACTCTGAACTCCTGCCTCCCCTTCTGGAGCACTGAGATTATAATGTCCAGCACTACACTTGGTTTATGCAGGCTTCAGGATCGACCACAGGGCTTCATGCTTTGCTAGGTGAGCACGCTACCACTGGAGTGCTATCCACAGACAGATGGATCACCAAGTTCTTTAACCAAAGAAGTGATTGGTAGTGTGACTTTCAGGAAGGTGGGGGGCTTTGCCTGGCCAGTTGTCCCAACAATCTAGCAGCTATAATCCCTGCTTATGTCTCCAACTTGCGTCGTCCTTATGCCCGTAGAGCAGGGATTAGACATCCAAAAACAGTCTTAGGACTCAGCCAGGCAGGTGGGCGATGGAAATAAATCTAGTGGGTAGATAGCCTGGAGAGTGTGTGCCTCTCTGTACTGTGAAATAGTGTGAAAAGGGAGATAATAAACTGTCACAGAAAGCTTTGCTTCAGTGCTGGGCAGATAAGAAGGAGTAATGAGGCAGAGGTGAACCTGGGAGTGAATGTGTGCTCTGTTCAAATAGGGCAGCTTGCTCTTCAGCCCCAGCCCAATATTGCTGCTGTGTGTTAGACTGTGTAGCAAGAGATGTCAGGGCTTTTGAGTTTTTAAGAGAACCCAAAGAGCTGATGCTTGTTAATGCAAAAATCTTCTTACTGTTCAATGTTATCATCAGTTAACTGGAAAATAGGATATAAATATTTACCATGAAAGCAAAGCCCATTGCTGGAGTGCACTGGGCCATGGGTAGTCTCTGCTGGAGGGCATCAGAATGTGTAATTTAGCATTAAATCAGCCCAGAATTGTACTTTAACATTAATGGTCAATCTATATATATATAAATATGTATGGGGAGAAAGACAAATTGTACACATTTATATGGCAGAGGGGTGATGATATTTTAATGCATATTCAAAATGAGTAATGATCAGATCAGTGCAATTAGCACACCCACCACCTCAGATATTTATTATTTTTCTATATTGGGAGCATCAGCAATCCTCTCTACTAGTCATTTTCACGTATCCAGCTAATTGTCACCCATGACAACACTATTGTTTATGCAACACTAGACATTATTTCTCCTATCCAATCGCTCCCCCATACTTAGCTACTTTCTTTTCTAATACCCATCTTCCTGACACTAAGCTTTATCCTCTCAAGTTCAATCAGTCAACAATTTTTAGATGCCACATATGAGAGATCATAGGGTACGTGCCATTATGAACTTGCCTTATCTCCATGATCCATCCATGTTATCAGAATGTCTATGAGCCCAGACTATTTAAGCTTGGGTATTTTTTTTTTTTGCTTATCACTGCTTTTATGTCCATGAATAGAAGAAGTTTGTGTGTGTATGTGTGTGTGTGTGTGTGTGTGTGTGTGTGTGTGTGTGTGTGTGTGAGAGAGAGAGAGAGAGAGAGAGAGAGAGAGAGAGAGAGAGAGAATGAGATCTCCAACTGGAATGTGTCTGGGTAAGGCCACTAAGTGGCAGAACCTTGAGATTTAGCCAATAACTAAGTTCAGTCACTAACTAACCATGGGAGGACTGCCTACTCTATGGCTTAGGTATAAGCATTTAAAAGTCCATATCTTGGTTCTGGAGAGATGGCTAAGTGGTTAGGAGCACCAGCTGTTCTTCCAGATGACCTGATTCAATTCCCACCACTCATATGGTGGCTCCTATCTGTAACCTCAGTTCTAGAGGATACAATACCCTCTTCCGGCCTCTGCAGGTACTGCATGCACATGGTACATAGACTTACACAGGCAGGCAAAACACCAATACACATAAAAACAAAATAAATTAGTTAATAAAATGTAAAGTCTACTGTATAACTTTTTTCAATAAAAATGCCACAACAACAACAATAATAATAAACCAGAATGACAAAACATTAAAGTTTATGTTTTGTTTGTTTCTGAGACAGGGTCACTCTATGTAGCCTTGTATGGCCTGAAACTCACTGAGTTTGAACTCCCAGAGTTTGAACTCCCAGAGATATGCCTGCCTCCATTTCCCAAGTGCTGGCATGCAACACCATGCCAAGCAAGCCGATGTATTCTGATGGTTAATGTGTCTCTGAATGCTGATTGCCATTCACCTATGTTAGAGTGGGTGAAGAAAATACTGAAACTTAACAGCTAAAGTACATACCAGTTAGGAAAGCCAATCTTCAGTGTAAACAACTGAGTACCCATCCCAAATTTGATGCTGTTAGGAATCTCTGGCAAGAAAGAGAAAGAGGACTCCTCCTGTGACACCAACTCTAGTTAATTACTAGAAGTTGAAAAGGAGAAATTGCTTGGTGGGTATGTAAGCAATTGCTTTTTCTCTAAAACCTTCTCAAGTGATTCACAAACACAACCAATCTCCGTGTGTCAAAAATTCTCTCCTTTTTGCCATTTACTTCCTTTCTCCGTGTTATCTCTTTCATCTTTAAATATTATTGAAATCACAGCCTTCAGGAGGCTTAGGCAGGAGGACCACTAATAGCACAATTATTTATTGAATGCTTTCTGTGAACTGAACACTGTGCTGGTCACTCAGCATAAAACAACAAGCAAGACACATGCCACCACTACTGTCCTCTGGAGCTAAAGGAAGATTGATCCCCATTCTGAGAAGGGCATTCATGAAGTACAATCTGTGACTTGGGATGATGCATATGCATGGAGATGCCAACATATTCTGAGGCCATAGCACAAGATCATGCTTTTTTTTTTTTGTTCGTTGTGAGACAGAGTCTCACTGTGTAGCTTTGGTTGGCTTGGAACTCGATATGTAGACCAAGCTGGCCTTCAACTCACAGAGATCCACCTGCCTTGGTCTCCCTACTGTTGGGATTCTAGTTATGCACCACCAGTCCTTGCAATAGTATGGTTTGTAAGAAAATAAAAGGAGCTGGAGAGAGGCTCAGTGGAGAAGAGCACATACTTCTCTTGTCGGGGACCCAAGTTCAATTGCTAGCATTCATGCCTAGTGGCTCACAACTGCCTGTCGTTCTCGATCCAGGGGGATCTGATGCCTTTGGCCTCTGTGGGCCCTGGCATTCACATGCACATACCCATACATAGACACACATATACATACAAATAATTAAAAAACAATAATATAAAATCTTTTTAAAAGAGAAAAAGTTAGTGAGCATTAGAATCAAACGATCTTCTACTAGACTTGGCTTGCTACCTGTGTGTCTTTGGACAACTTTCCAATATGTCTTTATGCTTTGGTTTTTCTCATTTGGATGAGATGGGGACAACAATAGTACCTACTATACACAATCCTTTGCTTAGCAGAGGAATTGGTGACTAGTCCTCAGAAACACCAGTTCTGTACTTTAAAAGACTTGGGTTCAAACCCCATCACCAACATGCAAGCTCACAATAGTCTGAAACTGTTGTTGGTTGTTTTCTTACTTTTTGTCTCTTTGGAGGCCTGCCACTCAGCTCCCAAATAAATCACACATGGAGGCTTATTCTTAATTATAAATGCCTGGCCTTAGCTTGGCTTGTTTCTTGCTAGCTTTTCTTAACTTTAAATTAGCCCATCTGTCTTTTGCCTCTGGGGGGTTTTACCTATCTCTATTTTTATATACCTTTCTTTCTAACTCCGTTGCTGGTTGTATAGCTGCATGGCTGGCCCCTCATGTCCTCCTCCTTCTCTTGTTCCTAGATCTCTTCTTTCCCAGATTTCTCCTTCTATTATTTCTTCCAGCCTCGCCTATCCTTTCTCCTGCCTCACTAATGGCTGTTGAGCTCTTTATCAGACTATCAGGTGTTCTAGACAGGCACAGTATCACAGCTTCACAGAGTTAAACAAATGCAACATGAAAGAATGCAACACAGCTTACATTAATATTCCCCAACAGAAACTCTAGTTCCAGATGATCTAATTCCCTCTTCTGACTTCCATGGGCTCCAGCATGCAGATGGTTCACATATAAACACTTGGGCACACACAAAAATATACAATAAATAAATAGATAAATAAATATTTAAAAAACAACAGATGGCCTCCCTCATTTCACCTACCTAATTGGCAAGTGATGCCATGAGTTTTCCACGTGAAACAGGCACTTCTGAACTCATTTTTATTGGTGGAGATGGGCAGTGAAAACTCACCCAAAGTTGTTACTCTCTCACTGGAAATCTTTATACTGGCCCTGGTTGCATTTAGTACTAACTCAAGAATCCAGTGGACTCTTGTAGAGCAAACTTGCACCAGCTTACAAGAGCCCATTAGCCACATGGAGATAGCATGTTGTTAGCTTGAAATTAGCTATGGCAGGGATACTTACACCACAGAAATCAGCAAATGTTACAAATCAGAGCTCTTTAACCCCAAATAGCTAGTTGGTAACCATTTACCAGCATACTACTGTTTAGGGTTATATGGACCAGGAAACTTACTAAGTGCATTGCCTGCAAGGATGGGCCTACACCCCAAAATTTAATAGACAAACTTACTTTAAAGTTCACATAGGCAGTCTGATGCAGTATTCTTTTATTTTGAAAAATATATTTATACAATATATTTGATCATGTTTTCCCTTCCTCCAATTCTCCTAAACCTTCCCCTTCTCCCTACCCACCAAACTTTACCCTTTTCTCTTTAAAACAAACAAACTACAAACAAAAACAACAACACAAAATAAACACACACAAAACCCCTACAATCCAAATAAATCAAAGGAAACCAATATGAAGAAAAGAAAAAGGCCGGGCGGTGGTGGCGCAAGCCTGTAATCCCAGCACTCGGGAGGCAGAGGCAGGTGGATCTCTGTGAGTTCGAGGCCAGCCTGGTCTAGAAAGTGAGTTCCAGAACAGACTCCAAAGCCACAGAGAGAAGCCCTGTCTCGGGGAAAAAAAAAAAAACAAAAAAATAAATAGAAAAGAAAGAAAAAGAAAAAAGAAAAAGAACAGAAAAAGGAAAAAAGCCCGAACAAAGCAAAATGAGTCAAAAAGCCTAAAAAAGTACCATTGACTTGACTTTGTTTTGTGTTAGCCAACTACTGCTGGGCACGAGGCCTGTCCTGAGATTTGGTTACTATACTCAGTGAGACTCCAGTGTAGAAAAGTGATTTTTCCTTGGCCAGTGGGTATCAGTTACAGATAGCTTCTTGATTAGTGGTAGGAACCTGTCCACTTCCCCCTTGGTACAGTACTGTTAGAGCTTATCTTATCCTGGTCCCTGCCCTGCTCTGACTTTCTTCCATTTGAGTGTGTGTTCAATCAATACTCATTCATCATTTGCCATTACCCACATCTTATCTCAAAACATACAAAATCCCATGGCTTTATGGAGCTTACATTTCAATGGGGTGACACAGGTATAAACATAATAAATAATTAAACATATTGTAAGCTAAGGCAAAAACAAGTCAGTGAAAAGGATATAGGAAATGTTTTGAGGTAGCAAGGTTAGAAAAGCTCATTGGAAAGTGATCTTTGCTTAAAGACTTAAGTGGGTAAACAACTTAATACTAATGGGTCATTCACAGCTCTAAGCAAAGAGAATCCATAAGCTTCCACATTAGGCTTATGCATTGATCCATTTATACATTCAGCCACAACCTATTGATTGAATGCCTCAAGCCAGGCCTTGTGTTCACTGGGGATGAAACAACTGTTAAACATGTACTGTATGCCTACTATGCACACAGCAATGTTGCAACCATTTTCCATGTACCCATTCATTTACTCATCAAAACAACTTCCAGAGACAAGTTCCAGAAATCTTATATCTCCATTTCACAGATAAGGAAATTGACGCAGAGGTACAGAAATGATCAAGACTTACATATCCTCAAAAGCCTCTCAATTTAACAAAGAAAATAGATATGTAATTATAATGCAGCCCTCAAAAATCTGCTTGTCTGATGACAAATCTAGATATACAAGTCATTATAATATAGACTGACACAAAGAAGAATACATCGGTATTCCAATCTAAGAGGTAGGCCATGGCAGCCAAGGATTTCTCCAAGGAAGCCATTGCTTTGCAATAAGCAAATAGAAACACTTCACTATACAGTTCATCATAAGATGTGTAAATGATGTCATCCACTACATCGTATGGTAGTCTCTTTAAAAAAATAATCCCCAGGAGATATTTTTCTCAAATCCCAGAAAAAGAGAAACCTGGAATTTCATTTACAAGGGATGGGGATATTTTGAATGCTGTGGGTACTGTTAATTTTGTAACTAATCAGGAGTCTATCCTTGTCTTAGCTTCCAGACAGCTGGAAAATCAATTTGTGGTCTGCCTCTCTAGGAATGGAAAAATCTTTTGGCAGGCATTTTTCTAGGTGAAGCTCTAAGTGACATTTTGTTTCTTTTCTTAACTCTTTCTTTCCTTCTTTCCTTCTTTCCTTCCTGCCTTCCTTCCTCCCTTCCTTCCTCCCTTCCTTCCTTCCTTCCTTCCTTCCTTCTTTCTTTCTTTTCTTTTTTATTTCTTTCTTCTCTCTCTCTCTCTCTCTCTCTCTCTCTCTCTCTCTCTCTCTCTCTCTCTTTCCCCCTAACTCCCTCCCTCTTTTTCTTCATTTTTGTAGTGCTGGGATTTAAACTCAGGACTGTGTACATAATGAGCAAACCCTCTACCATTGAGCTACACCCGTAAACACCTCACACTGATTGTCTTTGACCATGAGTTTATAAGTTTTTTTTTTTTTTTATTTCAAAGGCTGCCTCAAATATACCATGAAGTGTAGATTGGTATGGTCCCCACTTATTTTTGGTTTCATTTGCAGCACTTTCAATAACCTGAAAATACAGTGTACCACAGTAAAATATCAAAATGTAGGGTGGAGACTGAACATTTTATGCAAGGAGGAGGCAGATAATATTTGTATTTTGAAAAAATGAAACAAGGTCCCTGTGTCCAAGTGAAATCTCCCTTCCTGTGGTTTTAGGGGCACATGTCTATCATCCCATTGTTTTTCTCCCTCTTCTTTTTTTACTCATTATTCCTTCTATTCCTACTAGCTTTCATTCTTTAAAATTTTTTATTTTAACTTGTGTGTATGTGTGCCTGTGAGAGCAGGTGGCCATGAAGGCCAGAAGAGGGGGGCAGCTATTGGATCTATTGGAGCTGGAATTATAGGTAGTTGAGCCAACGACATTGGTGCTGGGAACCGAACTCTGGTCTTGGGCAAGAGTAGTAAGCATTCTTAACCAGCCTCTAGCTTTCATTTTTATATTATTACAAAGCTAGGCATTGTGCCAAGATCTTTTGTTTTTTGTTTTTGTTTTTTAGACAGTGTTTTTCTGTGTAGCTTTGGCTGTCCTGGAACTCAATCTGCAGACCAGGTTGGCCTTAAATTCACGGAAATCCACTTGTCTCTGCCTCCCAAGTACTAGGATTAAAAGTGTGCACCACCTGTCCTTAATTGTACTTAACGGTACCTACCTCATAGGCTTGTGAAGATTATCGCTGCCATTTCATAGAAAAAAATAAACTTCTGTGAGGTTAGGTAACTTGCCAAGGTCACATGGTTAGTAAGTCATGGAGTTAAATCTGAACCCAGGGTATCTACAATAATTTGTTAGTTATTTCATGAGCGCCAAGCATTCCCTGTGCTGAATTACATCCTCCACAACAACCTTGCTAGAAAAATATTACTCCCATTTTATAAATAAATTGAAGTCCTGAGAGATTACATAACCTTTCCAAAGTTGTATAGCTTACATGTAGTGTAGCTCACCCTTAAAATTTTGGCTGGTGCTACTATTTTGATGGGAAGATTTACAAGGTTGATATTTTAATCCCAGGTGATATAACTTAAATTCTGCAGGCCAGTAGATAGGCCAGATAAACAGTAGTTTTTGTTTTTATTAGGACACCTTTTCCTAATGAGTCTTGGGAAAGAAATAGAAGCAAGTCTCAGAAATTGACATGCCCTCCCTGGACAGCTGTTTCTGAGACATTAGCCTTTGAACATATGAGAAGCTAGAGCCCTACTTTCCAGACTTTTCTACCATTTTATTGATCCTGTCCCTCACTTACAACCTCCCATATTCCAATGCCACTAAAGAAACTGAACATACATAGCAGAGCATGTACAGGGACATTAAGCCTGACTGGGTACCAAAGAAGCCCACAGAGCTAGAAATGAATGACTCTAGGCTTGACAGGTCTGTTTCCACAAAGCATCATTCTAACATGCCGTTGCCTCTTGAAGGCACTCGGGCTGGCTCCTGATTCATGAGAAATAAGCTCTGAGTTGTACTCTTGTCACCTTACTGCCACACAAAGCATTAATCTTGTGAGGCTCCCCACCCCCACCCCCAACAGCACAGGGTAATCAGACAGAATTACAGCTCTGGGTTGGTCGTGATCATGAGATTCACACCATCAGAACTGCTCAAGCTTCTGATTTAGTGGTTGTTGTTTGGCTTTTCTCAAGCTGAGGGCAGCTTTTCGCATTTCTGTTCTGCATAAATTTCTTTAAGAAGCTTCGAGTCTCTGTTAACAAAAGCAGCTCATTTGTGTCACTCACAAGTAGCATCTGCAGATAAGGGGCAGGGTGGCAAAAAGGACCAGAGCAGGGGCTAGGATTGGGAAATGCAAGGTGTATACAGCTGTAGAGCAGGTGGTGCTGCAGAGGTCTCAGAAATGCCTGCAGAAATGCCTCAGGTTCAAGTTTCTGTTTGAATGAAGATGTCCTATGGACGTGCACATTAATATGTTTCAGAATATGAATTTGACACTTCACATGCATCACTAACAATGCTGTTTCTCTCATAACTTAATGTTTTCAATTAATCATTCAACTAATCATTCACAGGATTTAAAATCTGAGACTGTTAGGCCAGGTGGTCGTGGTGCGCACCTTTAATCCCAGCACTCTGGTGGCAGAGGCAGGTGGATCTCTGAGTTCGAGGCCAACCTGGTCTACAGAATGAGTTCCAAACAGCCAAGGCTACACAGAAAAACCCTGTCTTGAAAAACAAAAACAAAAAATTAAGACTGTTTAAAGGTCTACATCAAGAAGTCTTTTTCTTATCCTGCTTTGATCTACTCTATAATTTCCCAATAATTAACCAGCTTCAGTAACTTTTATTTTGAGAAATGGTATCACTACACAAACCTAGCTGGATTTGAACTCATGATCTTCCTGCTTTGGCCTATTTATTCACTTGTTTGACCATATGGTTGTTTTTGGTTGGCCTTTGGTCTTTTGAGGGGTCCACCACTCAGCTCCCAAATAAAGCACACATGAAGGCTTATTCTTAATTATAAATGCCCAGCCTTAGCTTGGCTTGTTGCTAGCTAGCTTTTATTATCTTAAATTATCCCACCTATCTTTGACCACAGGGCTTTTATCTTTCTCTATTCCTGTATACCATTTCTTTCCTTCTTACTCTGTGTCTGGCTGTGTAGCTGGGTGGCTGAGTGACTGGCCCCTGAAGTCCTCCTCCTTCCTCTCTAGTTCCTAGATTTCCCAGAGTTCTCCTATTTATACTCTCTGTCTACCAGCCCTGCCTATCCATTCTCCTGCCTTGCCATTGGTCATTCAGTTCTTTATTAGACCACCAGGTGTTTTAAACAGGCACAGTAATACAGCTTCACAGAGTTAAACAAATGTGACATAAACAAAAGTAACATGCCTTAAAATAGTATTCCCCAACATATGGCTTTTAGAGACAAGCTCTTGCTATGCAGCCCGGGCTGGCCTTGAACTCACAACATGCCCCCTAGCCTTCCAAGTGCTGCAATTTCTATCACGCAACACTGTACACAGCTAAAGCTGGAAAGTTTAAAGGGAGAGAAATAGTGTGTCTGCTTAGTTCTAATTAGCACTTAGAAGTGTGATTAAGTACTTTTTCATAGGTTTAAGATTCCCATCCAAAATTGAGTTTGGTTGGATAAAGAGTCTCTCATACCTTATGAATGCAGTGTACATTGAATATTAATGGAGTACTAAAAGCTACTAAGAGTGGAAGCAATATGGGAACTCAACAATGAGAAAGAATAAGTAGCTGCCTGGCTGGAAAAAAGGGCAGAGTACCTGTAGCAGCATCCAATCAGGGAAACATGACTCATGTCACCAGTGGGGACTGAGGGATAGTTTCTGATTTCTTTCATAGTAAGAGAAGGATGTGTGAGCAGAGAAAAGAAGTTCTAACACCAGCATAATGACCAGTACCTATCTGCCATTCCTTCTATATTGGTTGAGTGAATGAATAAATCAATGTGTGAATCAAGTTTTAAGTTACACAGTACAGTGGTAAATTACTTATCTGCTGCTATATAACAAGCTTCTCCCCTACTTAGTTTTTTGTTTTGTTTTGTTTGAGATAGGGTCTTATTGTCTTGACTAAAGTGGCCTCAAATTCACAGAGCTCTCCCATCTCTGCTTTCTGAGTTCTGTGATTAAAGGTGTGCACCACCATGCCCAGCAACTTTTTTGTTAACCTTTATTTATTTGTGTGGGTCTGTGTATGCTCTGGTAAGCCCATGGGAACTGGTTCTCGATTTCCACCATGGGGTCATCATGCTTGGCAGAAAATGTCTTTATTCGGTCTGGAGAGATGGCTCAGCCGTTAAAGGCTAGGCTCACAACCAAAAATATAAGAGAATGTCTACTCACTAAACCATCTTGCCTGATCCCCAACTGTTATCTTGAAATAACAATTTATTATCTCATTCACTATCTAAAGGTCAGGAATCCAGAAGTGGCTTATCTGAGTATCTTTGCTCAGGTTACAATTAAGCTGCTGGCTGGGGCAGTCTAGTCAACATTCTGCTAAGGCTGGATGATCCAGTTACACCCCCTCAAACACTTGTTGCTGGGCCTCAGTTCCTTGATGTTTCCAGCAATACATATCTCAGAGAATGGCTGACACTTTCTATATATTTTATAAATATAAGTTGCAATCATTTTACCTACAAACTGAGGCATTATCAAAGTGTGTGTGTGTGTGTGTGTGTGTGTGTGTGTGTGTGTGTGTGTGTGTGTTGTTGCTGTTGTTGCTGTTGTTAGGTATTAAATATAGAGTGTTGTGCATGTTAGGCAACCTTTGTACTACTGAGCTACATACCAGCCTCATTATCAAAATATTGTAACCAATAAAGTGAGTTCTGTTTTTTTCAAAGAGGGAAGAACCAGGGTTTGAGACAGTCTCATGAGGCTGGTACAAAACTTGTCTTGAATCCCTGATCCTTCTGCCTCTGCCTATCAAACACTGGAATTACAGATGTGAGCCACTAGGCTCAGCTTAAACTAATTATTTTTGCCTTTGCAGAAAACTCTGGCTTTAGAGTTTAAAAAGTAGATGGGAGATGATCCATTTAAAAAGCTGTTTCAAAAGAGCCAGACATAATATCACACATCTTTATTCCAGCACTTAGGGGCCTAAGGCAAGTAGATTTTGAGTTCAAGGCCAGTTGTGACTGTACAGTGAGATCTCATTTCAAACACACACACACACACACACACACACACACACACACACACACACACACACTTTTACAAGTGAGAAATGACAGTGGTTTACATAGTGGTGATGATAGATAGTAGAAACAGCTTATATTCTAGAAGTAGAACTACCTGCATATCATTGACTTGGATATGGAGTGGGAGAAGCAGATAGTAACTACAGGAAAAGGAATAAGAGATTTTGTTTGCACAGGTAGAGTAGGGTGAGTATGCTGAATTGGAACTCTGAAGAGTTTGAGATGCTTATAAAACATCTATGTGAGCCAGGCAGTGGTGGTACATGCCTTTAATCCCAGCACTTGGGAGGCAGAGGCAGGTAGATCTCTGTGAGTTCGAGGCCAGCCTGGTCTGCAAAATGAGTTCCAGGACAGGCTCCAAAGCTACACAGAGAGAATCTGTCTCAAGAAATCAAAAAAACAAACAAAAATCAAATAAATAAGACATCTATGTGGAAATGTCTGGTTGCTACCCAGTTCTATGGGCATTACAGCTCAGAAGAGAGATCTGGGCTAGAGATTTTGTACTCATTGGTATATGGGTCAATGAGACTAAGAGTGTAAAAAAGATTGCCCAGGGGAAAGTGTTGTTGGTTTTTTTTTTGCTTTTTTGGAGGGTCCACCACCCAGCTCCCAAATAAATCACACAGAGGCTTAGTCTTACTTATAAATACCTGGCCTTAGCTTGGCTTGTTTCTAGCCAGCTTTTCTTAACTTTAAATTAACCCATCCATCTTTTGCCTCTTGGTTTTTACCTTTCTCTATTTCTGTATACCTTTTCTGTCCTTCTTACTCCATGTCTGGTTGTATATCTGGGGGCTTGGAGGGCTGGGGGGGCTGGCCCCTGAAGTCCTTCTCTGCTTGTTCTCTCACTTCTTCCCTTTCTCCCAGATTTCCCCTTCTATTTATTCTATCTGCCTGCCAGCCCTACCTATCCTTTCTTCTGCCTTGCTATTGGCAGTTCAGCTGTGTTGTAGACAGGCACAGTAGCACAATTTCACAGAGTTAAACAAATGGAACATAAACAAAAGTAACACACCTTAAAAAATAATATCCCCAACAGGAGAGTGTGTTGTAAGAGAATGGAAGTCTTCCTAGGACAAAATCCCAAAGATCATTCGCACTTAATAGAGAGATGGAAGATAAAGCATTTACCAAGGAGTGGCCAGAGGGAAGAGGAAAGCTGCCAAGTGTGTAAGCCAATCTGTCTCGAAGGAGAGAAAAGAAGGCTCAGTAATACCAATGATAACTGATAAGAAGGTCAGAAGATAAGGGCTTGAAAGAAACCCATTGAGTTTACCAACAAGGAGCTCACTGGTGACTTTCCTAAAGGTAATGTACTGGAATCCGAGGGGGCATTCATGGCTCACCCTCCTTCTCTTTACTAGGGGAGCTTTAGGAGATCTACAGACCTCTGTGTGGACTATCTTCCCAAACAAAAGCTCAGTCCCTTGAGCTGTAGACTTCGTTCAAACTGCAGCACTCCTTGGCCAGGAGACAATCGTAAATTACAGCTGCCAACATTGAGTGAGTGCTCTTTTGGTTTGAATGTGACCTTTCCTCTCCCAAAGTCAAACTGAAATTTGGCTTCCAGCATAACAGGGTGAAACGCTGTGGGACCTATAAGAGATGCTTGGGTCATAGGGCCTCCACCCTCCTGAGAGATTACTGTTCGTTTCCCTGAACTAGGTTAATTCTCATGGAGTGAATTCTTAATCCCATGGGACTGGATTAGCTTCCATAAAAGCAATTTGCTATAAAGCAACACTTGCCCTTCTGGGTTCTCACCACAGGAGGAAGTAGTCCCAGGCTCTCACTAGATGCTACCCCTGTAGTCTTTTCCAGAACTAGGAGCTAAAGTAAACTCCTTCCCTTTATAAATCATCCCATTTCCACCATTCTGCTATGGCAGCATTCTGCTAAGACAAGTGCAAAGTACTTTGCATTTAAAAGCTGTTACATTCTGGGGTTAGAGAGATGGCTTAGCAGCTAAGAATGGGTACTGCTCTTGCAAAGGACCCAAGCTGGGTCTCCAATGTCTCTGGATCCACTGGCACCTGGGCTCACAAGTACATACTCACACCCAGATAGAGACATAGGCATATACACATTATTAAAAATCATAACAACAAACCTTTAAAACAGAAAAACCCTATTCCATTCTACTCTACATGAATAACCTCCATCATAGTCCCAGGCCAAGCTGACACAGGCCAGGTCAAGGAAGAACTTAACCACGATCCCCCAGTCATTGAGAAACTTGAGCTTGGTTTCAGACAAAGCCCTTCTCTTTGATGAAGGATGCTATTGGGGCAGGACAGTCTGCATCAGGGACTCTTAATAATGTTTCAAAACATCCTGCAGGATATCACTACTCTTAGATCCAGAGGGCCATACAGGATGATTCTCTCATTAAGCACTGGAAGACACCTAACATAGCCTTATATTGTTCCCTTTGTGTACAGAGAAAGCAATTTAAAGAAGCTTTGAGTACCCTAGGCTAGTAATCAGTGGGACCAGCTTGCCACTTTAGATGGCAAAGCAATGAAGTGATGTGCATTGCCCTGGCTCTTCTATTAAGAACCCCCCATGCCATATTAAGGTAGAGAGAACATCTGTTCAGTGTTCCTGCTGTCTTCATTGTCTCTCCTGCAGCACATGAACTATTACTTCATCTAACGGTGTATATGAGCCACTGGTTGTAGTTGAAGTTTTCCTGTGTCCCACCTGGTCCACAGCTGCTCAGACCAAAATAAACACACAGAGGCTTATATTAATTAAAACTGCTTGGCCATTAGCTCAGGCTAACTATTAACTACCTCTTACACTTACACTCAGCCCATTTCTGTTAATCTATATGGCTCCATGTGTTCCATGGCTTTACCTGTATGCCATTACATGCTGCTCCCTGGATGGCAGGCTGGCATCTCCTGACTCAGCCTTCCTCTTCCCAGAATTCTCCTTGTTTGCTTATCACACCTATACTTCCTGTCTGGCTACTGGCCAATCGGCATTTTATCAAACAGTGTACAAAAGCATTAGTCCACAGTAACTGGTCTCTTCCATCAGATTAGTGATTTCTTTATGTGTGTGTGTGTGTGTGTGTGTGTGTGTGTGTGTGTGTTTTGCTGGGAATTGAACTTGGGTCCTCATGCATACTAGGTAAGCATCCTACCATTGAGATATATTCTTAACTCAGCCCCAGGCTACAGATTTCTCAATAGCAGGGAGAGAATTTTGTTCCTATGGTACTTTCTGAAGCTTCTCAGCTATTTGCAGTGCTAGGTACCTCTAAAAACATTTGTTGAATTGATTAATAAAGGAAGGAATGGATTTTCCCTATGTACAACCAGTATTCTAGCCTAACTCTTCTTTATATTCATCGCCAGGTTAACGTCCCCAGCCAGAAGAGCATCTGTTGCTTTTTTGAAGGCAAGATTAACAAATAATGAGCGTGGGAGGGCTAGATCAAGTTGATTCAGTCCAGCAGGTGTTTAGAAACTTGCCACAAACCCAGTCCTGTGCCATGTGTCCTTTCAGAAAGGGCACAGCCCTAAGCAATTCAAATGGTTTTTTAAAACATATTTCAAACATGCACACAAAAATGTATCAACAGTCAAAATCAGACAGCAGGGTCCCGTGACTTTACTTCAAAAGCAAGACATAAGCAGTGTGTCCAGGCTCTGGAATCCAGGTGTTTTGAAAGGAATTGGTATAAATAGTTGGTTTTAAGACGTGGTTGAGACAGTTCTGGTTTGCTTGGAATTTAATATATAGACAGGCTGGCCTCAAACTCACAGAGAACTATTTGCCTCCTGAGTGCCGAGGTTAAAGATATGCACCACCATGTCCAGCTCCCATAAAAAATATTTTTGGGACCATGACAAACTTAAGCAGAATTTCCCTGAGGCTACAAATAGTTCGGGATTGGGGCTTTAGCTCAGTGGTAGCGTGCTTGCCTAGCAAACTCAAGGCCCTGGGTTCGGTCCTCAGCTCTGGAAAAAAAATGTTTCTCCTTTGCCAGGCAGTGGTGGTGCACACCTTTAATCCCAGCACTCAGGAGGCAGAGGCAGGCGGATCTCTGTGAGTTCAAGGCCAGCCTGGGCTACCAAGTGAGTCCCAGGAAAAGGCACAAAAAGGTACACAGAGAAACCCTGTCTCGAAAAACCAAAAACAAAAAACAAAACAAATAGTGTTCATATATCCCATGATATAGACCAAATCATTCATTTCACAGGAAAATATTAACATCTGATGTTGAAGTATTGCCCCAGATCCAACTCAGTATGTTTGGTATAGGTTTGTACCAGATTTCTGAAATCCAAACAATTCTGAAATTCCAAAGCACATGTAGTCACAAAAGCCATAGGTAAGGCATTGGAAGTCTGTGCTCTATGAATTACAGTTTGGGACTTGGTTATTAAACAGTGTTTTTCTTTGAATTACACACATACATGTGTGTATTTATTTGTGGGGTGCACACACATGTGAAGGTCAGAGGACAACTTGTGAAGGTCCATTCTTTCCTTCCTTCATGTGGATCTCAAGGATGGAACTCAGATTATCAGGCTTCATACTGAGCCACCTCACAGGCCTATGCTGGCTTTCTTCCTTCCTTCCTTCCTTCCTTCCTTCCTTCCTTCCTTCCTTCCTTCCTTCCTTCCTTTCTTTCTTTCTTTCTTTCTTTCTTTCTTTCTTTCTTTCTTTCTTTCTTTCTTTCTTCCTATGCTCTTAAAGGGTAAAAATAAAGGGAGGAGGATTGAGCCAGATCAGGTAATCAGGGGCATCTGATGACAAACCTTTACCTTCCTCCTTCTCCTCTCAGCTCATACCTCTAACCTATCTTCCTTGGGCTCTGTCTGTTTTTCAGTCTCTGGTCTGCCTGACTCAGTTGCATCCTCATCTAATAAAAATACATCTATTCTCCATCCCTGAGAGTCCATGTCTTCTGCCCCTGTGTCTGATCCAGATTCCTCTCTTAGTTTTGGGATCATTTTGTTTTCATTTGTGCCTTCCATCTTTCTGCTGTGGTCATCAGCTCCAGACCTATCATTTTTCCCATTTCTCCTTAGGGAAGTTCTTTCTTTCAGGGCTATTATTATATTTTTCATCTATGTACATCACTCTCTCTTTTTGCCTCCCCTCTCTTCTAGTTTACTTCTAAAATAAGTATATTTTATACCCATATAGGTATGTGTGGTGGTACATGCCTATAATCTGTGTACTGTGAATGCTGAGGCAGGAGAACCATGACTTCCAAGCCAGCTAGAGCTACATAGTGATACTATATGAACACATAATAAAATATAAGAAAAGGGGACATATTTAAGTTAAAAGGCAAGCAAAGTTTCTCTCTTAAATTACAGATTTATTGTAATTAGAAATTTAAAGTATACAATGATAATACATACATATATAATATAATTGCCATACACACACAATTTAAACATTAAGTGTATCCCTTGCTTGTAGGGGGCTACTCATTTCTCTGTAGGAGGGCCCTTTTCACTTTTTCCCCAGGGTACTCTAAAGGAGGGAGAAGTGAAAAATATTTAGATAGAAAGATAGAGGGAAGAAAAACAGGTAGAAACACAGGATAGCCTCGGGAGGGCCTGGATCCTTATCCACTGGCCCTTCTGTCTCTTCTAAAGGGTCTTTTATAGGAACGCCAAGGGGTGGAGCAAAAGGCCTCCCACTAGCACAGCCAAGTGCAGACCCTTCCAGTCACCTAGAAACCACGCACATGGTCAAGCAATCCTCTAATGCTGGGTAAAGCAAGCTCAGCTCTCACTAGGGAACCTTCATGGGCCTCCACAATCCTTAACTCCTCTAAAATTTCTATAGGCCCCCAAATAATCTCTCCTTCCTGATGGTATGGTTTGAATGTGAAGTGCTTCCCACATGCTTATGTGCTAGAATATTCTTACCCAAGCTGCTGGTGCTGCTTTGGAAGATGGTAGCCCCTTTAAAGTGGTGCCTAGCTCCCAGAAGTGAGTCATTGAGTGAGGTGAACCTTGGAATCGAGAATCTGACCCTCTTGTCTTCTCTGCTTCCTGTTCCGATGAGATGTGAACATGTGTGTAAGTGTGACATATACTCTCTGCCACAGATCGACTGCTGTCATTCCTTCTGTGCCATGATGGATTGTAGCCTCTCAAACCATGGGTTGAAATAAACTTCTCTTAAGTTACTTCTCATCAGGCATTTGGTCACAGCAATAAGAAAAAGAGCTAATACACCATTCTTTCCCCTTCCTTCATAATCTTAAGAAATCTCTGGTTTTATTTCTGTTGATATATATATTGTAAAATGTAAGACAATTCAAAGAAAACTATTCCAAGTATATAGTGGTATACCTTGATGTGTCTAAAAATCATGATGGAAATATTTGCATGACCATGGTAAAGTAACCTTGTTTCCTAAGCCATTTGAGGAATGAAGGAATTCTTTTGGACGATAGGCCCTCTAGTGGTAAATGAAGGACAGCAAGACTTCCAGCCGGAAAACAGTGGATTGGTAGAAGAAATTTGGGTTAATCAACCTCTGCTCCATAATAAATCCAAAGTACTAATTGCTGAAGTGTATGAACAGCAGTCAATCCCCCCTTGGGATACAGCTAGCTGAGGTGGATGAATTAGCCCCGGCATTGCTCTGTATTGAAGCAGACTTAGGGAAATGTACACTTCATATATGGCGTTTCAGATCGCAGATGCATGACCAAATTCAGAAATTCTGCAAATCCTTTTTACAGAAACCCCGAGAGACTTTTCACCATGACAGTGGAAGTGACTGCCTTGAATCATACCTTTGTTCTGGAAGCCACACTAAGAGAACATCTATGTGGTGTAAGAGAAGAAATTGCTGTTTAAGAACAGATGGATTTCAAATCGTCCCCCCTCAGTTTCCCAAGCCACAGCTTCAAAGCACCCAAGGCAACGCATTTTAATTGATAGTCATTGTGATCATTTGAGGAAGGCCCCCATAAGCTCATATATTTGGATGTTTGCTTCCTAGTTGGTGGGTGCTTAGGAAGGATTAAGAGGTATCTCCTTCTTGGAAGGTGGTGTGTCACTGGGGGTGGGCTTTGAGGTTTCAAAAGCCCACACTAGGCCCAATCTCTCTCTCTCTCTCTCTCTCTCTCTCTCTCTCTCTCTCTCTCTCTCTCTGCCTGAGGATGTAAACTGCTCCAGCACCATGCCTGGCTGCCTGCCTGTCACCACGTTCCCCACCACTGTACACAAGCCCCTAATTAGACACTTTCATTTATAAGTTGCCTTGGTCATGATGTCCCTTCATAGTAATAGTAACTAAGAAAGTCATTTACTCATGCAGCTAATATTTATCAAGATACCAAATAACATCCAAAGACAATGTTGCATTTTACAAAATGAAATATATTACCTAATTAAGATGTATATGTTGTAGAAACAAGGTCTAGTTGTGTATAACTGCAAAACCAACACACAGTAGAGGGTGGCAAGAACATCGCAAGTCTCTTTTTGCACTTTGTAGATTAGTGGGTTTTTGTCTGTTAGTATGCAGGCCCTGGGGGATGACCCCTCCTTTCTTTGTGTGTATACTTGTGGGTACATACTTCCTTGCACGCTTATGTGGGTAGAGACCAGAGGTCAACTTTGGGAGCCATCCACCTTCTTGGATTTTTTGTTTGTCCATTAGTTGGTTTGGTGTTTTGAGACAGATCCTCTCTGTGGTTGTCCTGGCTGTCCTGGAAGTCACTTTGTAAACCAAGCTGGCTTTGAACTCACAGAGATCTGTTGCCTTCTGCCTCCTTAGTGCTGGGATTAAAGGCATGCACCACAGCCACCCAGCCAACTTTTTGTTTTTTGAGACAAGTTCTCTTGGTGGACTGAAACTCACTGATTTGGTTAGTCTGTTTGGTCACTGAGTCCCAGGAATCCACCAATTTTGGTGTCCTAAGTGCTGGGATTATGAGTGCATGCCCTCTGCCTGGCGTTCTTTTTGCATCTATCTGTCTATCTATCTATTTATCTATCTATCTATCTACCTATCTATCTGTCTGTCTGTCTGTCTACTTATCTATCCATCCATCCATCTATCTATTTATTTAGATTCTTTGAGATGGGATCTCTCTACACAGCTCTGGCTGTCCTGGAACTCACTATGTAGATCAGGCAGACCTTGAATGTACAGAGATCCCTCTGCCTCTGCCTTCTGAGTGCTGGGATTAAAGGTGTGTGCCACCATAGCTGGCATAAGTCTGCCTGGCTTCTTGTGAGGGTTCTGGGGACCAAACTCCTGTCCTCGTGCTGTGTGGCAAGCACTTTTGCAGCTGAGCTTTCTCTCTAGGTCAGCCTTACCTTGCTTGTAAAGATCCATTCTACTTTCCATTTACTGATTTTAAGTTAGGATGTTAATAAGGAGTTTCATCGTCTTCATTGATATATGCCACTCTGTCTTGTCCCATTCATTTCTCTCCCAGTTAGTTCCTGCTGCTGCTTTTTCACATATGTCTCACTACCCTAGTTCTCCCGTCTTACAGTCACTTCCTACCCTCTCATGATCCCTTCTCTAGTTTCAGGATCTTCACACCCATGCATATATAAATACAACTGTCCTGCTACTTCCTTTTCAATGTTTTATATGTGTAAGGGAAAACATGCAGTATTTGTCTTTCTGAGTCTGACTTATTTCACCTAGTATACTGGTTTCCAGTTTCACCCATTTTCCTGCAAATGCCATGATTTCATTTTTCTTTACAGAAGGATCAGTAAGAACACTCCATAAGATGTCGAACTCCACCCAGGGGTTCAAGGTCTAGAATATTTCAACAGAGAGAATTTGAGTTATCAAAGACCTTGGTATTTCCTTCAAATAGTTTGGCAACCAACTTCAAGATTTTAGAAAATTGGAAGAGTGGTTTTCATTATGCTATCTTTTGTGTATTTGGATGCGAACTGCCCAGGGGACCTATTTAAAAATATTGCACAAACTTAAGCCCTCACTCAGCCCTCCTAAGTCAGAATGTTTGGAATCCTCATTATTCACAGGTTCCCAAATGGACCCTGGTGCATAGGTAATGATTGGAGAACTGCTGAGTTGGCAGGTTCTGAAAAGATTGGCTAAGATCCCAAATTTTCACTTCATCCACTTTGGCTGCTTGCAATAACCTTTCCCTTCTCTCATCCCACCACTATGGACACACTCTAGCTTATTGTTCGGTCTTCTACTTGGGCATCTTCCTCTCCTTTTTTTCTCAACCTAGTGCCTTAGATCCATCAGCAACTGTTCCTATGTGAGGAGCTGGGTGACCCAGGCCCCGCTGCCCATTCTACCATTCATTTATTTTGAGATGTTGTGCAGGCTAGTTCTCCTCTTTGAACCTTGGATTCCTCATTTATAAAATGGAATATGGTACCAGATCATCACGTAAAAGCACTTCAAGTTTTAAAATACTTATTTTATAATTATTCAAATGTTAACGATGAATGGTGGTGCACTTCAAGTTTTAAAATACTTGTCTTCATAATTATTCAAATGGCAATTATGAATGGTGGTGCACACTTGTAATCCCAATGCTTGAGATGCTCAGGCAAGAAGAGTGCCATGGATGAAAAGATGTGAGTTCCAGGCCAGCCTGAGGTGAGAGTGAGGCTGTTTCCCCAAACCAAGAAGAGAGAAGTAAAAATAATTTTATTCTTCAACTGCAGCATGAGATCCAGCAGTAGCAAAGATCCAGAGTGTTTATTGGAAGAGCACTTCTGGCCTGGATGTATCCCAGTGGCAGGGCACTTGTTTAATGTGTTCAGGGCTGTGAGTTCAGTTCCTGGTACTAGAGCAAAACAGAAAGGCAGAAAAAGCACTCCATCATCTCCTGACGGGTGAATGAAAATAAGGGACAGGCGGGACAATCCCAGCCATCTGGGAGGCTGAGGTAGAAACAGAAGTGGGATATCAGCCTGGGCTACATAGAGGTTTTGTTTGGTTTGGTTGGTTTGGTTTGGGTTTTTGAGATAGGGTTTTGTGGAGCCCAGGGATGATTTCGAACTTCTGCTCTTCTGGCCTCTACCTCCCAGGTGTTAAGCCTACAGCCATATAATAGTCTATGCAGTGCTAGAGATCAGACAGACATCTTCATGCATGCTGGACGAGCTCTGTACCAGGTGAGCTACAACTACATTATCAGCCCCGATTTTATTTCTACAGAATTAATTAGGTGGGTTTTTTTGGTTTTTGGTTGTTTTTTTGCTTTTGATTTTGTTTTTTTTTGTTTTGGTTTTTCGAGACAGGGTTTCTCTGTGTAGTTTTGGTGCCTGTTCTGGCACTTGCTCTGTAGACCAGGCTAGTCTCGAACTCACAGAGATCCCCCCGGCTCTGCCTCCTGAGTGCTGGG
The DNA here is from genome assembly GCF_903995425.1 of Onychomys torridus. Taxonomy (NCBI): domain Eukaryota; kingdom Metazoa; phylum Chordata; class Mammalia; order Rodentia; family Cricetidae; genus Onychomys; species Onychomys torridus. The sequence continues at coordinate 124,665,899 of NC_050466.1, read as the reverse complement.
ATTAAAGGTGTGCACCACCACTGCCGCCTGGCTTCATTTGTCCTCTTTAGTGGCACTGGAAGCTGAAGTGTGTCATGCAGTATAGTTGGCTGACCAGATCCCGGGTATCCACACGGTTCTCGGTGTCAGCCCCAATTTTTTAAGACAGCTTCTTATGCAGCTCAATCTGGTTTGAACTTTCAAAATTGCTGCCATAGCCTCCCAGAAAACTGGGATTACCAGTGTGCACCACCATGCCCACCTCCTGCTGCTTCCATTTAAAAAGAAAGGAAACCTGTCTCAGGCTAGAAGAGGGATAAAACTTCAAGGGTATTGTTTGGTGGAATTAACTAATCAAAATGGGACCCCTCATATGAAGGATCTGATCAAAATCAATCAAGTAAAAAGGCTGTTGTGAAGGACTGAAGAAAGGAGACATGAGCGTCCAGTTGCCAAGAGAGCTGCTGCCAACAGTATGATTAGATGATTACATTTAACACCAACAACTGGTGCTCCTAAAAACAGCAAAGATGGACAACTTACAGCTACGGTGCTATTTCTAAGTGCCCGGGTTCAAACTCAGAGCTTTACACATGCTAAGCTTATACTCTACCCTTTACTGTATCTCCAGCCCCTAGTGTTAAATGCATTGTGTGTGTGTGTGTGTGTGTGTGTGTGTGTGTGTGTGTGTGTGTGTGCTGTCTGCTAATACAGGCATGTGTGTGCTACAGCGTGCATGTGTAGGTCAGAGGACAACTTTCAGGAGTCAATGTTTTCCTTCCACTGTGTTTTTCTTGGCCTCAAACTAACGCAGTTTTATCCCCTCAGCCATCTTGCCTTGTGCTTCGTTTTTTAAAGCTCCAGCGAAAAAGTGTTGTTCTGAAGGCCGTGCCAGAGTCGTTCAGCCAGAATTTGAAGGGAGGGGTTTGTGAATGAGCATTTTAACAAGTTCCCCACATGATGTTTTAAAACCTGTTTTCAATTTTGAGAGTTGCCAGCAAAACATGTATCCTACATTCTATCTACATTTGCAATGAAGGTGGTGTCATGATCTTTGATTCCCTTTTCCTTTAGACTATTTTTGTTCATTTTTACTTCCTATGTTTAGAGAATGGAAACTGAATTCATGATTAGCTGAAGCAGGAAGGGACCTAAAAGGTAAAAGTGCTACAAAAGAAGGCTGTTTCTTTCGATCATGTCTAAGCCGAACAGATGACTCTGGTCCTGAACAGTTTGGGATTACCCCCGGACTCTGATATTCTCCATTAGAGTGAGTAATTGGAAGCTGGCTATGTGTATGCTTGCAGAAATTACATTAAATTGTTCACATTAGATAAATCTCAGTCGCTGATGCTGTCGGCAAGAAGCAGCGGTAAGAATATTAATGAGCGCTTTCTCTGGAATGAGAATTTGTAACTTATAAACAACCACAAAGGCTGCTGTTTTCATTGTCACAAATTAGGGAGCTACTGAGAAGGAGCTTGTGTTATTGAAATTCAGTGTCAGACAAGGCAACAGAATACTAGCTCACATTTACCAAGCATTTACCATGCGCCAGGCATGGGGCCCAATATTTTGCACAGAGGATCCCATCCATTTCTGAACCTGGGCCTGTAGACAGGTGTGACTGTTACCCTAACTTTGCCCATGGTAAATGAGCCTCAAATGGCCTATGGAACTTGCCTGAGAAAGCAGTGCTGGTTCTGAAAACCCAGTCTTTGACTTTTTAAAAATACAATTGACAAGTTATATTTTTTACAAATACAGTTGCATGTATTTATGGTATACAAAATGGCATTGTCATTTTTTAAGACAATTTGGGAAGATGAAATCAAGCAAATTAATATGTTTGTTATCTCAACTATTTTACATTTTGTGGTGAAAATAGTTGAAATTGTCTCTCATTGGTGTTGAAATCTATAGGACTAATTTATGAGCTATGTGCATTGCTGTGACGTCATTTGTTTCTAGTATCCTGTTTCAGTGACTACCATCTTGGGGTGCCAACTCTGCCTCTCCCTGTCCTATTGGTGCCCTTCTGACCTCACAACCTGACCTCTGCCTAAGGCTAGAAACCTGCCTGCCCCTTTCCTGTCCCACCCCCAATGCTCCACTCCTTCCTCTCTTGGATGCTCCTGCTTAATGGAAGACTTGTCGCTTCTGTGACTCTTCTCATAGGGATGAACTGCCAGGACCATGGCTGATGTCCCCCTCTCCTCTCTACACACCATGTTTTTTTTTCCCCCCTCTGGCCTTGGTTTCTTATTGATTTCATACCTCTGTTGTAAAAATGTTCTTACATTTTTACATGTGATTGAAGTTAATCCCCTTTGTTCAAATGTGGGCTACGTCCCAGTCATTACATATGAAGTTGTTTTGTTGTTTTGTTTTTTTTTGTTTTTTTTGTTTTTTTAGACAAAGTCTCACTATGCAGCCCTGGCTGGCCTGGAATTTGCTCAGGCTGGCCTCAAACTCTCAGAAATCTGCCTGTCTCTACTTCCCAAGTGCTGGCATAAAAGGTGTGAGTCTGGAGAGATGGCTCAGCGGTCAAGAACACTGACTGCTCTTCCAGAGGTCCTGAGTTCAATTCCCAGCAACCACATGGTGGCTCTCAACCATCTGTAATGAGATATGGTGCCCTCTTCTGGCCTGCTGGGACACATGCAGGCAGAATACTGTATACATAATAAATAAGTAAATCTTTAAAAATAAAATAAAATCAAATAAAAGGTGTGAGTCTCTAAGACAAGTATGCCTAATGACAGCAGAAAGTCTTCCCTAATAGAATCTCCTGGCCTGAAAGCTGCTTGCTACACATAAATGTATAATGCTAATATTAGAAGAGACCTTTAGGATCGTTTAGTCTGAGCTCTTTATTTTATGTCTGGGAAAGGAACAGAACAGACAAGAAGGATGGCCAAGGTCAAGAGAAGATCAGTAGCAGAACATAGGCAAGAATTTGTGGTTTCTAGCTTCCAATCTGACCATAAATATAGAGGATGCTGACGATCACAGCTCTTGGAACTGGAGAGCAAATGTGAAGATGATTCATCTTTTTGAAAGAAAGTGTTGTGGTCTGTGATGAGGCCTTTAGAATGGGATGTCAACATCAAAGAGCCCAGAAGAGAATATCATGAGCCATAAAACCCAAAAAGGGCCTTGTGATACGTTGTTTTGGTTTCTTTGGGAAACAGATGCCAAGCAAGTTAGAAATGAAAGAGATTGCAATGAGACATAAAACCAATGAAAGATAAAAGAGGAGGAGAAGGAGAATTAGGCATCGGAAGATTTCATTCCACCTGCAGTTATGCCTGTAAGAGGAAGGAAAGGGCAGAAGGATTAGGCAGGAAACACCTCAGACTGTGAGGCAGCCATGAGAAGCCTTCACTACAAAGGCAGCTCACAATAATCTTCTGTGCTGACCGAAAATAATGATATCCTTTCATTTTTAATGAAATTTTAATTTTAATCTTGAGATTGAGAAAAATGTAAATAGCCTCATTTGTAAGGATAAGGGAGATGTAATGTTTTATAGTTGAAGTCCTTGTGACAAGTATTCTTCTTTTTTTTCTTTTCTTTTCTTTCTTGTTTTGTTTTGTTTTGTTTTGTTTTTTGAGACAGGGTTTCTCTGTGTAGCTTTGCACCTTTATTGGAACTCACTTTGGAGACCAAGCTGGCCTCGAACTTGCAGAGATCCGCCTGGCTCTGCCTCCTGAGTGCTGGGATTAAAGGCGTGTGCCACCACCACCACCACCACCACCACCACCACCACCACCACCACTGGCAAGTATTCTTTTAAAGGGACTGAGTAGCCTCCTGCTGGTGCTGCCACCTATAAATCCCTACAATGTTTTTGAAATGATTCTATCCCTTCAATGGGCTGCAATGAAACAGAGAGTTATTACTGTAGTTTTTTTTTTTTTTTAAACTCTTTGAGGGGCCCACCACCCAGCTCCCAAATAAATACACAGAGACTTATTCTTACTTATAAATGACTGTTCTTAGCTTCATTTGTTTCTGGTCAGATTCTCTAACTTAAATTATCCTGTTTCTCTTTAACTGCATTTTGCCTCTGGGCTTTTTACCTTTCTTTTTTTTTTAAGATTTATTTATTTATTATGTACACAGAAGAGGGCAGCAGATCTCATTACGGATGGTTGTGAGCCACCATGCTGGGAACTGAACTCAGGACCTCTGGAAGAACAGCCAGTGCTCTTAACCTCTGAGCCATCTCACCAACCCCTTTTTACCTTTCTTGATTCTGTTTTTTTTTTTTTTTTTTTTTTTTTTTTAGCTGAGGATCGAACCCAGGGCCTTGCACTTGCTAGGCAAGCGCTCTACCACTAAGCTAAATCCCCAACCCTTTCTTGATCCTATGCAACTTTCCTTCTTACTTTGTAGCTGGCTGTGTGGCTGGCCCCTGGTGTCCTCCCCTCCTCATTCTTTTCTCAATCCTTGATCTCTCTCTTCTTACTGGAGCTTAGATTTCTATTTATTCTCTCTGTCTGCCAGCCCTGCCTATCATTTCTCCTGCCTTGCTATTGGCCATTCAGCTCTTTATTGCCTCAATCAGGTGTTTTAGACAGTCACAGTAACACAGCTTCATGGAGTTAAACAAATGCAAATTAAAAGAATGCAACACATCTTTGCTTCATCAAACAAATATTCCACAGTATAAATGTATGTAATCTGGCATGGGGATCTGAGTAAAAAGCCAGCCACTATATTAAATATAGAGGTCAGGCAGTGGTAGCACACATCTTTAATCCTAGCATTCGGGAGGCAGAGTTTCATGTGGATCCCTGTGATTTCAAAGCCACACTGAGAACAGAGACAGACATGGAGGCACACACCTTTAATTCCAACACTAGTTAACCACAATGGTCTGGAGGTCTCCAGGGATAGAGAAAAAGTGATAGAGCTGAGCGGCAATATGAAATGATGTAGCTGGGCAGAGAGGGGAAGTAAGATGGCAGGGCACAGAATGGTATAACGATGTGAGTATACAGGAAGTAGCTCTCTCTTGGGCTAGAATTTCCTAGCAGAAAGACTTTGTGGCTGGCTTCTTCTCTCCTTCTGATCTCTTAGCTTTCATCCCAATATCTGACCCTGTGTGTTTGGTTTTGTTTTTAGTAATAAGACCATTTAGCAATTCATGTGAAACAGTTCACTTGGCCTCTTCTGAGATTACTTAGGGAACAGACCTTCAGTGTAGACAATCAAGTATTTTTTTTACGTTTATCTTTTTGTCATTTCATCAATGTATACAATGTCTTCAAATTATATCTACCCTCCACGCTTCATGTCCACCTTCTTCCTGGATCCCCAAGATGCCTCTCCTAACTGCCTGTCCTCTACTTTTGATAATCGGCAGAGTCTTGATTGTGGGGACATCACCTGGAACTTGGGAAACCTATCAGGAGCCACACCCTAAAGAAACCAACTGCCCCTCCCCTAACAGGCATCCACAGCCAATAACTCTTGAGCTAGAAGTGGGAGAGTGTTGAGGCCTTTCACAATCCCTGCTGGAAATTAGACTCCCCTGATTCTGGGCATGGCCTCGGAAGGCTACCACAGCTGCTGTGGCTTCGTGAATGCAATGGTGTCCAGTGTGTGTACAGTGCCCAAGGAGACCAGAAGGCACCAGAGGCCCTGCAACTGGACTAACTAAAGGTTGCTAACCACCACTTGGGTGATGGGACTCAAACCGGGATCCTCTGGAAGAGCGAGAAGTGCTCTTCTGAGCCATCCCTCCTGCCCCTCTATACCTGTTTTAGAACTCTGTCTATACTGGCATAACCCGTGTCGAATAGAAATCAGTGGAGACGAGCTCATTCCTAATGATACACTATCATTTTACCGACAATGTGAAATTTCAAAGACAGGGTTGCTATCACTTTAAAAGGTATCCCAAGACAGAAAGGCCTCAAGGGAAAGAGGTGTGATTCTGAGCAGACCCCAGAATTTAAGGGCCTGTATGGCTCATTGGACACAATACACGTCAATCACTCTGTCTCGGCAAATGAGCTTACAGCTCTGGTGACGTGTGAGAGGGGCCATTATTACCCCTCAAGGTTCCGCCCCCTTATTCCTGGTTCTCAGCCTTCTTGGGGCTGGCCTCAGCAGGAGGCTCCTCCCTGGTACTGTCTAGCTCTTTCTTTATAGGTAGCCTACAAGTAACAGCTCCACCTGCTCACTACTGGAAAACCTTCCCTACTGCTCTCACTGCCTCCCAGGAGCTACTTGAGGCCACAGCCTCTCTCTACTTCATGGGAGTCACCTTAACAACGCCTCATCCCCACCAACACCTTCAAAGCTCGAAGCTTCAGTAAGATCTTCATTGGCCTCAAATTCGTGCCATGTCTGCTGTTGCGGAGCAGAAGCCTGGATTAGCTGCCCAAGAGCAAGAAGGTGGTAGGATGGTGCAGGACGCTGGACAAAGTGTCTTGCATGTGCTGCCAATCCAAGAGGCTGTTGATGACATCGAAGGAACCACAGGATTTTTGGGTTCACAGGCAGTCTCGAGAGCCATTGTTGGGGAAGAGCCAGGGCAGGAGGAGATATGGCCCGGTACTGAGGAGATGTGCACTCATGTGGAAGAGGTCTGGCCAGACATTGAGGACATCTGGCCTGATGTCGAGGACGTCTGGCATAAAGTGGAGGACATGTGGCCTGATGTGGAAGACACCTGGCCTGATGTCGAGGAAGCCTGTCTCGCTATCAAGGTCTTCTGGCCTGATGTCGAGGATACCTGGCCTGATGTCGAGGACATGAGGCATGTTGTGGAGGAAGCCTGGCCTGATGTGGAGGAAGCCTGTCTCGCTATCAAGGTCTTCTGGCCTGATGTCGAGGACATCTGGCCAGATGTTGAGGACATCTGCCCTGTTGTCGAGGATGCCTGGCCTGATGTGGAGGAAGCCTGTCTCGCTATCAAGGACATCTGGCCCGACATGGAGGACACATGGCCTGATGTCGAGGAAGCCTGTCTTGGTATCAAGGATATCTGGCCTGATGTTGAGGACATCTGGACTGATGTCAAGGACATCTGGCCTCTTGTCAAGGAAGCCTGGGCTGATGTTGAAGAGGGCTCGTATGTCTGGAAGAGTGATCTGAAGAGTGAAGTAGTTCAGGTGGAAGCTGAGGATGACCAGGACTACAATAATGAAGAAGAGGCGAGGAGGAGGAAAATGATGTTGACTATGAATATGAGACGAACAGGGAAGATGAGGATGAGGACCAGGGGAAGGAGATCATCCAGCATGCTGTGAGTTCATCTAATGGGCTTTAGGTCCCTGTAGAGAAAGTGCATTTCTCTCCAATACACCATGCCCCAAAAGTGTGTAGACACACTATTAATGACCACATTCTGCTTCACCCAAGCCATGACAAGTTCAGTCCTTGGAGGCCCAACTATTCAGGACAGGGAAAGACCCTCCAAGAAGTCCAGACCCTGGCAAAGGAAGCATAGAATAGAATGGGGATGGTGAGTGCCTAATAGAAGGCGCTACCTCTAGGATGACTGTCTTTTATAACACCTGGGAAGGGATTCCAAGCTACATTACACAGCTCAGAGGAACCCGAGGAGGACATGTTCTAGTACAGCGAGTCCTTGACTAGCACTTCTGGGAATCTATCAGCTGCTGATCCTTGCAACAAAGGGACAAGGCCACCAAGCATCAGCGAAGTTGCTTATCATTCAGCATCTGTTTGCATTGGTAGCTCACTTACAGCCCATACACAAGTGTTTGAGTTTCAAGAAGAAAATATGTTCAATTCTTTAGTTAAGAATAATGAAAGATATAAGGTTTTCTTAAGATTCAAACAAGTGGTTCATAGCAATGTTTTATAATTGTTAATTATCGCTTATTCTTCCTTCAGATCAGGGCGAAGGAAGCCATGGATAAAGACAGACACAAAGAATCGGTTCTTTGAGGATTTGAGATCATCTAACAAGCATTAACTCATGGCAAGGTATCAGCAGTGATCCTCTTCTAATAGACTTCATCCAAATATATGCCCTTATACCTTCCCCAACTCTTTAAGCAAACTTGAAATTAAAAATAAAAGTAATTTGAAACGAATAAATGGGAGAGTCTTTTGTCAATAATACAAGCTCAAGTTGATTGATGTCCCTTTCTTTTGGTTTTAGCCTACCAGTCATTGAAGCAGATTACTTTTACCTGGTTTCACTCTTCCTAGTACACTCTCAATAAATTCCATTAGTATGTTTAACGCACTTATGAACAAGAAAACAGAGACAGAGGTCTAGCCAGGTCTGAATTTTATTCACAGAAACTGACAAGTGACCCATTTTGTCTGCAAGCAGGTTGGGGCACTTGAACAATAGGGACAAAGACAGTCGCAAATAGGGACAAAGACAGTCGCGGCAGCACCTGGCAACTTGGGAGCAATGCCAACTCCTTAGCTCCATTCAAGATGTATTAGATAGTAAATTCTCAAGTTGATCTGGCAGAGCTTCTGATGAACCTTTAGTTTATCCTTAACGTTAACATAGTGCGAGAACTGCTGATTACTGTTCTGCTTCCCTGTGATTGGACCCACGTTATGTCACTGAATCAAGACTCGTTAAAATAAATTGAATAAAACAATAAATACTAGATGCTGGATGGTACAGGGAAATACTACAATTCAGAAAGGTCTATGACACAGAAACACCAAAAAAGGCAAATATTGGATAGTGGAGTGGAGAAAAAAAATATATATATATATCTAGGAAAAAGCTAATTTCTGGATACATTACAATGTGCATATCAAGTTTAAAAATGTAAAACAATAACTACAGGTATGTGTACATACATTGGAAGGTGAATATATATGATACATGCTTATGTAGCATTCAGAGAATGTTCAATGGGAACGAAAATACCTATTTAGGATTACTAGGTCTATTTTTAAGGAAAAGGAATATTTAATTGGATAGAAGTACATGGCGGACTTCATGGGCATTATCATACCTCACTTAGGTTAGCTCAGGGGTGTACACATGTGAGTTCTCACTACACCTTTGCGTAGGTTAACAGTGTTTCTTGAAGAAAAATGAAAAACAGGAAGGGTCAGTTTAAAAAATATTCAACAACTGGAATCTGCTTAAGGAAAAACGTGTAGTTGGATGTGACTAGAGTAGAGGATCAGAGGGTTTCCTAGCAGTAAGAACTTGTGGCTGGCTTGTTTTATCCCTCTGATCTTTCAGCTTTCACCTCAATATCTGGATCTGTTTTTTTTTTTTTTTTTATTAATGAGACTGTTTAGCAATTCGTGTTACATGTAATACATCTTAAACTAATTTTCTACAACAAGATTCCTCCAAGTCATCCCTTTCAAGGGAGCTGAAGTTTGAGTTGTGGGCTAGAAGAGAAAGATGGGTATGAAATAGACCATTTTTTCCTTGTCTGTTTTCACCAAGATGATGTGGCTGACAGAGTGCAAAAGGTATTCTGAGGTGAATATTCTGGGCATTCATTAAAGGTCTACTATGTGTGGAGACACATACTAAATCCTGATGCTATCCGCAAATACCCACTGCATTCTCTAGAGGCACTGGCTGGTACTCACTTCATAGATGCAAAAGTTAGGATTGGGGAGCATTTGTTTCTAGCTGTAACCAGGACACAAGTGTTTCAGAGACATGTAGTTGTGAGCTAATGTGAACCTGCCAGAAATTGCTACAGACTGTGTTTGCAGGTTTCCTCTGTATTTCTTCTTGGTGTGGCGTTACAGGCCGTGCAGGAGCTAAAACAAACTTGACAAAAGCTGAGTGGGAGGATATGAGCTACTTGATGTTTGACTATATAATTTCTTTATATTTACGTGTAATTTCTTTAGTATATAATTATAGTAATTAAGAGAATGTATTGGTGGAAGGGAACATGGATCACTGGATCAGAATAAAGCCAAAAGAATGAAAGAGAAAACCCAGAAATAGACTCACCCAAATGCCCCCAATTGATTTTCATGAAGATGCAACGGCGAAACGAGCAATCTCACACCACACATCCTAACAACCTCAGGCTGGAGCACAGGCTTAACTGGAAATTAACAAACTATAAAGAATTTAGGGAAGAAAGAAAATCTCTTGAATCTCAGGCTCAGTAAAACTTTTTAGATTTAGCCCCAAAGTATGGGCCACAAAAGGAAAAATGGAGAACTTGGGCCTCATCAAACATTGAAAAACTTTTGTTCCATGAAAACTCAAATGAATAAAATCAAAATATATGTTCTGGATGTAAAACAATATGTACAAAGCACATGGCCAAGAAACATGTCTCAAAATGGAGCATTAAATAATCCAACTGGGGGCCCAATGAGGTGGCTCAGTGGATCCTTGCCACCAAAACTGACAACCTGAGTTCAGTCTCAGGGATCCACATGATTAAAGGAGAGAACCAACTCCCACAAGTTGATCTCTGACCTCCTCATGCATACCACAGCATTTGAACACCCAAATGCACACACAAGAGAGTGCTTGTGCACACATGTGCATGTACACACACATGCACAGACGCATTTGACAAATAATAAATTAATATTTTTAAAATTAAAAATCCAGATAGGAAATGGGTTTCTTTTCATGTGCTTATTTCATGATATTTTCTTTGGTAAAATTTCTGCAATTCCAGAACTCAGGAGGTAGGAAGAACATGAGTTCAAGGTTATCCTCAGCTACATAGTGAGTTTGTGCCCATCTTGGGATACATGAGACTCTGTATTTGTGATACTTATTAGATGTTCAAGAGTGATGAGAGGCATGTAGATGTGGTGAAAAGAAGCCATATTATCCAGGGCCTAGTCATACATATAAGAGGTTTAAGATTCATTCTATACCCATTACAAAGTCATTAGAGAAGTGTCACATGCGTGGCTTATATTTTAGTAAATCACTGTAGTTGATGTCTGGGAAGCCAAGACTAAAGTTCCTCTCACTGCTGATATCACTATAGTAAGAAGTTCTGGAGCTTAGAGAGGAAGTGAATGAAGATAGGAAGACATGAGTGGATACAGAACATACTTTACAGGTAGAGCTAACAAGCTCTTAAGTGGACATATGACTGTGGAATTCTTAGTCCAGAGAACGTTCTAAAATGGACCCAATTCTACACACACACACACACACAGAGAGAGAGAGAGAGAGAGAGAGAGAGAGAGAGAGAGAGAGAGAGAGAGATGGACAGACAGACACACATACACAACACACCCCACATGGAGCTAGCTATTCTTATAGACTCATGGGAGTGCATATCAGAAGTAGAGATGGGCTGGGTGTATAACTTGATGGTAGAATACTTCCCTAGCACCTGTGAGATCCTGGGTTCAGTGTTTAGCACCAACAAAACAAAAGAAAACCCCCAAACCCACAAAACCCCCAAGAAACAGAAAACACAACCAAAACAAACGAATCACAGAAGTAGAGATGCTATCCTTTATAGGTTGGTCACTTGTCCACTGTGTGGCCTATCATGCTGGTCTGGTAGTAGTGTGTTATCCTGCCTTTAGAAAACAAAAATTTCGTGTTGAGGAAGAGGAGAGGGCAATAGAACACAGGTATCATCCTAACAGAAAGGAGGGTGAAAGGGTACAAGAGAATGGAGGATGCGAGAGTGGAGGTGGGGAGGAGTATCAACAAAAATTATATTTGAAAACACTATAATGAAGCCTAATGTTTTGCATGCTAATTTAAAAAATTAACAATAAAAATCAAGAAAGAAATCTCAAGCTATGTAAAAATCTCTAAAATCAAATCAGAAAATTTTTGCGGATAAATTAAAAAAAAAGTCAACTTCCAGGTGGTGGGATTCTGGTGAGCTAAATGTCATGGACTAAATGTCCAGGCCAGCCAAGCATCTTTGGGTGGCATAAATCCTTGGGTGCTGCTGCGGGGATTACAGGTAGCTACGGCCTTGCCTGTCGTTCTGCGCTGTGGACACCAGGCGGCAGCCCACTACATAAATTTTGCTTTCCCCTGGATTTTTGGGAGTGGTTTATGTTGCAGCCAGGAGATAAGAGCTAGCTTTTCGCTTCAGGTGAAATCTGTTAGTTTCTAGGAGACTCCTGGCCTTGAGGGACCTGGGAATCACTGCTAGTGGATCCCACTGAGACTTTGAAGCACTTGGTTGCCAGGCCATTCTACTGGCAAAAATAAGCCAGTTTTTTTTTTTTTTCCTGACTCTGATTATTCTGTATCTCATTTCTTTCCTTTTTGAAAAAAATTTATAATTATTTTTAAAAGTGTGTGTGTGTGTGTGTGTGTGTGTGTGTGTGTGTGTGTGTGCAGGTGCCAATGGAAACCAGAAAAAGGCATGTGAATACAGGTTAGTTCAGAAGTCCCTGGAGGCCAGAAGAGGTAACCGATCCCTCGGAGCCAAAGTTAGAGGTGGTTGTGAGCTGCCTGACATAGATGCTTGGAACTGAATTCAGTTCCTTTGCAAAAGTAGTAAGCAATATTTGCTGCTGAGCCAGCTCTCCAGCACCAGTGGAATATTTCTCAAAGCATTTTAAGAGAAAACAAAACAAAACAACTCTCGCCCAGTCCACATCACTCTAGGATAATTGCATCGTGGTCTTGATTGCAAAGGGGAGCCCTGTATTGCTGTTGTGGACAGAGTGTAATTTATATAGTGTTCCTTTACAGCCCCTGGAACTCAGTGTTTCCAGTTTCAATTATAGCTGAGCAATTTAAATTTAATGAGTACTCTTACTAATCTCATAGGAGGCAGCACAGATGGAGGTGAGGACACAGGTGGAGTTGATGGTCGTGAGACTACGTCTGCAGCCTGCATGCTTGGCTTCAGTGCACCGGGCATTGGTTCAGGATGGATAACAGGTGATAACAGGTGGTCTCTGGGCTTCCCAGCCCTACAGAGCTGAGCAGCCCAAACCCAGGAGAAGGGCAGAAGGTGAGCGTGTGAGACTGCCTGGAATGAACAAGGTGGCATTTGGGTTTGCTAATTTCCAGATGGAGGGATGTAGCTGCAGTGGCTGATGGCAGTCGAAGGAGACAGAGGGTGGCGTCCGGGGCCTATGAGTGCAGACAGCTAGGAATCAAAGAAAAGAAAGGAATGGTAATAAGATCCTTAAGCAAAGCTGAGGGAGGCAAATCAGGGACATGGACCCCCAGGACCCCCAGCTGGGTTCTTTTGTGCTTGAGTATCTCAAGAGAGGAAGACCAGCAAGGCACTCTGTGCTCCTCTCGGCTGAAAGGCTGTCCCAGTTCTGAGCTACGGTGCTGGATTGTCTCTTCAAGATGCTCTGCAAACATTTTCAGAATAAATGTACTGGGGAGGGCAGCCTGGCACCCTGAACCTTTTTTATTAGAAGTGTGAGTTACACACCTCTACCATTGGCTTTATATAGTACTAAGGTCTAATGAAAATCCAAGTATAGCTGCACACCTCGCATGAGGCCTGACTTTCCAACAGAGGGCAGCATTTGCTGCTCATACTTCTCTGTTCTGGAACAAAGGCTACTGACAATTTGAGGGAACTTAACAGGAGAAGACTGTGGGCTGGAAAATGGGTGTATTCCTGTCTGGAAGGATTGGAGGCGTATGATGATATTTATTCATGTTAATTCCTAATGTCAATCAATTTGCCAGTTGATTAATATGTTAGTTTTGTATTGCTCCTATTTCATCTTTTATCATAGTGTCAAGGAGTATCTTGGGACTTGGCTCTTACTAAATACTCCTCCCCATTGAGTATCATGAAAAGTCATAGAAGGACTAAAGTAGCCAATGGGAACTTCCTGCTTCCCACCCTCATCCCCGCCCCCTGCCCCCAGCAAAGAACCTTGGGTAAAGAGTGAATGTTTTTTGCAATGAAGCTCATTTTGGTGGGCTTTTCTGTGATGTTGAAAACGCTGGCTAATCTCGAAATGGTTTATCTCAACATGATGTCATCTTCCTTCCCCTTTCCACGGGGGTCTCCTCAAGTTCCGCTAAGGGTAGCTGTCCTGCTTCCTCTTAGAAGTCCTCACCCCTCCCAGCAGCCACATTTATTTCAATGATCAGCTAGGAATAAGGAAACTACCCAGTACTCACTGGTCCTCCTCATCAGAGAGAGACTCAAAGCAACCTATGCTCACCCCCCACCAAAGTCAGACATCAGTGTCTGTAACTGATGTGATCCCTTGGGCAGAGCTTGTCTGACACGAGGTTCCCCTTTTAGCCCCCCAAATCCTAGACAAGTCCTAGATATTCAAACCATAACACAATTAGTAAGAAACAGACGTAGTATCTGAACAGACTCCAACCCTGGTCCTTGTAGTATGGGCTTATGAGCAAAGGGGCAGCAGACATCTAGTTCTTGGTCATTGATGTTGCAAAGGTGGAAATTCCGGATTCTGACACTTCAGGCTGTATGTGTTAAGGAAGTGCGGGATGGGGTGTAGAGTATACATAATATAAAACTGTTCGTCTGAGCCATCTGAGATGTAGATCCAGTGTAATTAAGTGTATCCACAATGCCATTTAACTGTCACTACTTTTTGTCCTTAAGATTTTGTTATCTTCCCAAACAGAATCCTGGCGCAGCCAATTGGTTTTGAATTTAGGTTCTGAGTTTTAGACGCTCTGTTAATCTGTATACATCCCTTAGTCTTTCGGGGCCTCAATTCTCTTTATTTATACAATAAAGATAATAATATGACATGTCTGGTAGGATTGTATGGATATAATGATATTTATTAATGTTAATTACTAATGTCAACCAAGTGGCCACTCGATTAATGTGTTAGTTTCTGTGTTGCTGTGACTAAAATATCTGGCAGAAACTACTTAAGAGAGGAATGGTTTATTTTAGCTCTTGGCTTTGAGGATTTCTATGCCTAGACCTTGACTCCTTTGATTCCAGGCCCCTGTGTGGTGGTAGAAGACACAGGAAGCACAGTAGATAAGGAAGGGACTGGGTATCAAGTATAATCCTTAAAATGATGTCCCCAGTGACCTATATCCTCTAGCTAGGCTTTATTTCCTAAAGTTTCCACATAAAACCTCCTAAAATAGCACCAGCTACAATCAAATACTCAGCACATGAGCCTGGGGGAGGCACTAATCCCGTAACACATGATGTTACTCTGAGTGTCGTGCCAAGACTCGAGGGACAGTAGGTTTGACCTCAGAGCTTGCATCTGTGATGCTACGAACAGTCAGTAGGACGAGAATGCCCAGTGCCTGCCCTCTAACATTCCCTCAACAAACACTGGCTATCTCACCCTTAACATTGCTACTGTCAAACTGAATTAGAAATCCATGCCTCCTGAGCATCTCAGGTAACACTGAGTTGTTCTCTCTCCATTGATGTAGGGAATATTACAAATACTGATACATTTTTTTCTCCCTTCTAAGTAGAAAAAAGAGGCAGAGAAACTCATTGATGTATACATAAATAAGCACACCAGCCCACCACCTAGAAACCATCCCTGGATTTGCATGTCTGCAGGATGTCCACTTTCTAGCATTCTGCCATTTGTTTCTCATGGTAGGCCCAGGGCTGAACAATGCCAGGAATGACAAAGTCAACTCCGTAAGGTCTGAGAAAGTGGCAGGAAAATCTCTTTCAGCCACTGCTTTCCAAGGCTACTCACCATCACTACCAGCATCCTTCCTAGTGTCGGCGGTCCTGCCAAGAGGGAGAAGGAGGAAGCAGGATGCTGTCCTACTTCGCCTGTCCTGCTACTTCTGGAGTGCCCCCAATTCATTCCCTCCTTCTTCCAGTGTTGGCTTTTTGCTTCAGCTGGCCAGTGGGAGAGACTGGGACATAGCTATGGTCCCAATTTCCTGCTGATTTCCCAGTCCCCAACAGGGCTAGCTGCTTCTACAGATCCACAGACAATTCTAGATCCCAGTAACCTCTCCCCAGTAATTCATAACCTTAATTCACTGGGCTCCCTATCTTTACTCCTCACCCTGCCCCGTTTGAATGAGAAGAAGTGTGGTTCCGTTTCAAGCACTCTCTAACAAGCTGCCTCTAATACTCTGGTCCAGCAGGCAGGAGAGATGCCATTGCTAGATGACAACACACATATGTTCTGACATCTTTGCTATCTCCAGTTGTTCCTGGTCCTTGAAGCACTCTGTCCCATTTCTTGCCACTGTCCATCTCACATTCCATGGCTAGGCTAGCTTCCTTGTGAAGCGGGGTCAGTCTTCCCAGTGTGGCCCTCTTCAGATGGCTTTTCACACAGCCGTTCATAGTCATTCACAATAATATCTGAAAGGAAAAGTCACATTCTGACTGATATTGCTAGTCCTTACTGTGCCTTCATATAGAAGACACTTCTCACGCGCTCGATCCAAGTTGATAGCATTTTCTATAAAAACATGGGTAGGTTTTGTGAGTGTGGATTCATTGAACCCAAACACCTCGAGAAACGGTGATTATGTTTATGGGAAAATGCAGACAAGCTTGAACAATGGATTTCCACACACATACCTTATTTATAAATGGGCATGACCAAGATTGAGAGAGGAACCAAATGCAACAGCAGACCACTTGCAAATTGAGACGTCCACCAGTAGAGGGAGCATGCATAACAGTGGAAGAACCTAATCTGGACATCCTCTCCTTCAGAAGGGGACATGATTCTGTGGTAACAGATATGAGACTCCGTACCAATTTTGTGAAAATTCAAGAATGGACTAGGAGGTGACTGGGGAATAAAAAGCACAGTATTTCCTTGTACACACCACATTCCATTTTATTGGATCCAAGCAACATAATTCTTTATGTACTGGTGATGCATATGTTAAAATGACATGAGGGTTGGCAAAATGGCTGAGCAAGCTAAGGCACCTGTTTCCACACCTAACCAGAGTTCCATCCCCAGAATCGACATGGTGGAAAGAGAGAACAGAAAACAGATCCCACATGTTATCTTCTGACTTCCATGTGGCACATGTATACACACACACACACACACACACACACACACACTCACTCTCACTCATTCACACACACTCACACACATTCACACTAAACAAAAATGTAATAATTTTTAAAATGACATGAAATGCCAAATAGCATATTGTAACTTATTTTGTGTAAGGATCCTAGTTTGATAAGATTTTCAGAGGCCTTTACAATGAGAAGAGAATTGAAAAGATTGGCAACTTACCATTTTAAATTAAATTTAACAGGCATCTAAAAAGTAGAGATGATATAACAAATACACCCTATTATATTTTTAAAATGGCAGGAAGGAGTCACACCATGCAACAGAGCCCCAATAGAGGGTTTACTGAGGGGAAGGAGAGAGAGAAGGGGACAAGGAAGAGAAGGAGAAAGGAGACAGGAGGTGGGCAAGGAAAGGAGCAAATGCACACAGTGGGTACTCTTAGAGGCTGCAGCGCAGGTATATCCTGTCAGGACCCTAAGGGCAGGCCAGTACAGGTGCCTAAATGCTAACACAGCCAACTTTTTAAAAAACCCAGATTCTCCAGATCCAGTGCTGGCAACATGCATGCCCATTTAATTGTTCTTTTGCTGCATGTACTATTTGTCACTAGCATTTTTCAAAACACTGACAGATGGAAGTAAAACTTCTCTATGCTCTCCTAATCTCATCTTCCTGGAGTCTTCTGAGGTCCCATGCACATTTTTGTACTTTCAATTCATTTCATCCATAAACAACATATACTGCTCTTCCATGTCTGATAACTGGTGACCTGTTTTGCTCCATGAGCTTTTGTATATTATTCTAGAAACAGGGCATACACCAGAACATAATGTGAGCACTCTATCTACTCTTATATGTGTTTATACCTGAAGTTAATTTTCCTTTTGAGTTTTGAAAATATTTCCTTGAGGTCATTTGATGAGGGAGAGTCACCAACCTGCAGAACTCTGAAATCCTCACTAATCCCATCCCACAGTCCTTTTCTATCCCCTTCCCTTCAAGCTTCTACTCTCCACCCAAGGCTGTACTAAGAAAGCATTTTTTTTACAGTCTTAAGATGGTCAACCAGCAATTCCAAATAACAGTTTTTCAAAGGCATCAATGAAAGGCAATTATGAGGAAAGCTATTATGATGCACATGAAAATATTTTATAGGCAACTCAGATTTCTGCTGAAATGTGAATAAGCTATTATCAGACCCAGGTTTCTCTCCCCCTTTGTTTGTTTGTTTTTGTTGTTGTTCTTTTGTTTTAAGCATCTCCTCTCAAAGAGGGACACGTGAAGACAGATTGTTGCCAGGAGTTAAGACAACATTGTGCACACAAATTTCAATCACATTCTTCTGTTACTAAACAGACAAAACCTCTCAGATACACATGCCCCCTCTCCTTTATCCCAACAAGGGAACCATTCACTTTACTCAAATGTCTATTTCTTAATCAGAGTCAAAGCCAAGTTATCGTGCATTTGTGTATCATTTTCTGAAAGAGGTATAATGAGCCAGAAAGAGGTCCATGTTAGAAATATGTGAAACGGCAGCTAGTCTCCTTGGAGTCCTAAAACTTTAATTAGACCCAGCAGGTCCTAGAACCAAATCCCATAATCCCATAAATCTAATGCAACAAGTTAGGCATGACAGTTGGAGTCATGCTATGAATACAGATAGCCTTTCTCCAGCAAAGTAGAAAACAAGCCTTACCAACAACCAAAGGGCCTGCTTTAACTAAGATTTGTTAGCATCCTCCTCACCTGAGTTGTACACATAGGGAAGCATACATGAATTTGTATATATCCTGAGTCACTTTGATATCTCTTGTTATTTTGCTTCCAAACAAGTCCTGGACTGAGGACACATGCAGGCCAGAAACTCTGTAGCATTTAGCAAAGGATCCATCTATGTCTTTTCTCCTCTTTAAAAGCTGTACTTGCTTAGAGCCCATAGTAGTTGTTTTCTCAGTGCCATGACAAAATATCTGAGAAAAGCAAGTAAAGGAAGGCTTTACTTTGGCTCACAGTTTGAAGGGACACAGTCAGTCATGGCGGGGAGATCAGAGACACAGAATCTGGAGGTGGCTCGTCACATTAATCTAGTCAGGAACAGAGAGAGATGAATGCCAGTGCTCAGTTCAGTGTTCTTTTCTTCCTTTTTCTTTTCTTTTTGCTTTTTTCTTTAGTCCAAGACCTCATGGTGCCACTTACATTCAGGGTGCATCTTCCTATCTTAGTTAAACTTCTCTGGAAATGCTTTCACGGATAGGCTCAGAACTGTGTCTCCTAATTAACTACAAAGCCAATTGAGTTGCCAGTAGAAACAGGGCATCACATGTCCTCACTCCAGAAGCCATCTGAGAACAATCCTGAAATTCTAGAAATACTTCCAGTGGTATCAGCAGGGTCTTCTCTTAGAACTCAAATAGCCCCATAAGTTCTTAATGCTACTTCTTTCATGAATCTAGGCTGTCTCCTGGGGATGTCTGCCTCATGTTAGGCTATGAGCATCAAGTGTGAGGAATGTGAAGAAACCCAGGATCAGCTGTTACTAGAAGCAAGCCTTCCCATCCTCCTGAGCATAACTACCATCTAGGGCATGGTGTTCTCCAGGGGGCTCTTAAATGTTTGCACAGGCCCCTTGGGGACCTCCAGTGTAGCCTTACCCCCCATTGCTTGACATGGGCTCATGACCCCATTTTGGTTTAGTCTCCAGAACACTGTTGGGGTTGTTTTGATCTTCTAATTTTGTTTTAAGTCCCCAGAGTCCCCAAACTAATTGTGTACAACTTCCTTGGAGTGGTAGGATAGTAAACTCTGGGTATGTGAAAGTCCTTGTCTGAATGGGTTTGCACGGTGTATTCAGCCAGTCCTCCTCGCCCATGGGAACCTAACTATTTCTCCTTTGAATCCAGGAATACAGTAGTCATGAGTAGGTGAAGTCTCAGGTAAGGGGGATCTCAATAGCTGTCCCTCTTGAAATCATCTTCAGTGCCTCCTGCCTTCCAGAGGAGAGGAAGGACACGAACTGTGACTGCCATTCCTCTTAAATGCTAAGAGTTAAGGAATTCCTAAACCTTTTCTCCTATGCTCTTAGTTGCTTGTTCAGACAAACCACATTCGGGGAGCTTTTAAGGGCTGGCCCAGTGGGAAAGGCTATCAGGTAAGTGGCTCAGCATGAGTTTTGTGGCCCTGATTAGCAGAGAAGTCTTATGCAGCAGGGAAAAGCAGGGTGGCATCTCCAAGCCCAGTGGAACAGTTCTTACCTCAGTATAGAGAAGCACACCCTGGGACGGCTACTATCCCTGAGAGGGATGGGCTACTTGCCCCTCCCCCCACTGTTGAGTGAATTTACTCTCCGTGTGATACAAAGCCCAGCCAAAACTTAATCCCCCAAACTGATGATAGTTTCAAGGGTTTTTTTCCTAGAAAAAAATTGTTAGGAGACATGGAGAAGATAAGACAATTACCTCTTCCTGAATACGCTGGAGTCCTGTGGCACTGCATCTAAAAGGGCTGGGGCCTCAAGCATGGTGGTGCACACCTTTAATCCCAACACTGGGGAAGCAGATCGCTGGATCTCCATGAGTGAGTTCAGGGCAGGCCTGGTCTACATAATGAGTTCCAGGCTAGACACCCAACACCAGCTGCTCAATCTCATCGAGCCAGTTTCCTCATGTCTAAAATGGAGATGTGTTGTACTTAGAGGAATAATGGAAGGGTTGCATCCACTTGTGTTTCTGGTTGTGCTGATATTCACCAGTAGAGCATGCTGGAGTTGGAGGCCAAACGATCAGAAGTCCGTACACGTTAAAGCTTTAGTTAGCTTAGGACTTGGCTGGAGCAAGACTCCAGAAAATGCTACTTCTCCTTGTTGCTCTCCCACATACATTATCAGCCTAGTCACTTGAGTACAGTAGAAAAAGAAAGGGTCAGGGGCTAAATCACACATACCCCATCAGGACACCCTTGAGAACACTGATTTCCAGATACCGTGTATCACTCCATCCTTGTTTTCTCCCAGGCTCCATGTGGCCTGCAAGCTGGGAATGGCCTGCACTGTGAGCTGTGTACAATGTTTATTTCCATGCTTTATTCCTACCCTGCTATCACTGAAGTCCGTCAATTATAGCCCAAGGGCCTCCCCACCCCTGCTGTCTCTTGTTCTCTTATCCAGTGCATGTGACCAGAGCTGTGGGTGGCTGCCTGTCCTTTGATACTATCTGGGATACTCAGTACACGCACTGCTTTCCAAGTGACTGCTTTAGGACAGAATAAGTGGGTGGCACAGACCAAAAATGATTCAGTGATATTTACTGACAAAGCCTGGCCTGTTCCCCGAGAATTTCTTCAGAACTAAGTGAGCAGCTTTAAAAATACAGATTGGCTGCCTTGTCCTCTGGGACTCTGATTCAACAAAGTTGAGATTAACTCCCAAGAGAAGGCTGCTGCACAGCCAGACTTTACAGGAGCCGAATATGTAAATATCTCCCTGACAAACAAAAAATCCCAGAGTTTGATGAACACTGGATTAGCTTGCAAGAGTGGGACCTGTGTTAAACCATGGCTCTCTAGGCCATCCCACTATTTCTTCTGATATGGCAGCTCTGGAATATGTCAGAGAAACCTGAACTTTTCACCAGAATTTAACTCAGGTAATTTAGGCCTAGCAGAAATGATCGTTCACTTTTCAATCATTCTTGGCTATACAATTCAAAGTTCTCTTGAGAAAAGGCTTGCCTAGCCCGTTATGAATTTATATATCTCTTCTACATTAACATCTCATCAGCATCCAGTTTAGAAATTATTGAAATACTTTCTCACTCCATACCTGGTACCCAATTAAAAACTGTTGCTAAGTGAAATGCACTTCAGCTCACTATTTTATTAAAGCTAGCTATTGCTTCAGAAGATTTTACCCCCAAAGAAACTTAAGACAACATTGATTATCACATAGTGTCTATGGGTCAGGAATTTGAGCATGGTTTAGTTGATTGGCTTTAGCTCAGGGTCTTATGCCAGACCCAGGCCATGACATAGGGTCTCATCTGATACCTCAACCTGGGGAGTATGCTGGCTAGTTTTATGTCAACTTATTACCAGCTTGAGTTATCTGAAAGGAAGGATGCTCAACTGAGAAAATGCCTCTGAAAGATCTATCTATAGGGCATTTTCTTGATTAGTTGTCCGCGGTGCCTTCCCTAGGCTGGTGGTCCTGGGGTCTATAAAAAAGCTGGTTGAGCAAACCATGGGAAGCAAGTCAGTAAGCAGCTCCCCTCCATGGCTTCGGCTTCAGCTCCAGCCTCCAGGTTTCTGCCCTGTTAGAATTCTTGCTCTGACTTCCTTCAGTGATGGACTATGATGTGGAAGTATAAGCCAAATAAGCCCTTTCCTCACCAACTTGCTTTTGGTTATAGTGTTTCACCATAGCAATAAAAACCCTAACTAAAACAGGAAGAATCTACTTCTAAATTCACTTAACATGGTTGCTAGAAGGATTTAGTTTTGTGTTGTTGTTGTTCATTTGTTTGTTGTTATGTTTTCATTTTTATGGCTGTTGACAAGAAACATCTATTCCTTACCATGTGGGACTCTCTATGGAGTGACTCCAGCTCACAACATGGCAGTTGACTTCCTTCAGTGTGAGTAATGGAAAGAGCAAGCCAGGGAGAGATGGGGAAAGAGAAAGGGAGGAGAGAACCAGTCTAGGGTTAGAGTTCAGTGTGGAGTACTTGCTAAGCTACATACTTGTAAACCTGTAGAAATCAGGGTACTTTTGGACATGAAATTCCCCTACACTTCCTCTCTGTTCATTAGAAGCAGGTTGCTAGGTCCAACTCACAATCAAGAGGAAGCGATTAAGACCTGACTACCAAGAGATACAGAACACCGAGAGCTGTCTCAGTGGGTTCCTACGGCAGGGCTCATATTTTAAAGTAAAATTTAAGCAGTAACTAATAGTATTTAAAATGGAGGAAATTGCTTTTAACCTGTTAAATAATGTGTGCTGTTAAGAGTATGTAAAACAAACAGAATTTTTGTCACATTGTGTTTTGTTTGAAGGATAAATGCATATTAAAATGTCAAAAGCAATTTACATGTGTTATGGTATAGAAATTGACAAAAACTCCTTTTGTATTGTGGTGTTTCAGAGTCTGTGTTT